>NC_092208.1:92331721-92347597 GCF_043381705.1 Parasteatoda tepidariorum
AATAAAAAATAAAAATTGATAATTTTATTTTTATTCTTTTGTTAGCTTGCATTCTGAAGGACACTTTCCCTGAAAATTTTTTTTCGTAAGTTGTAAAACAAACATAAAATATACTGGGGACATGAAAATGACTGTTTTTGTGAGAATGACCCATATAAAGTGTTATATCCATTAATACACTAATTAATTGAGGAATATTGAATTGTGCGCAATAATTCACTCAATTTTTATAATTCCCAAATAAGGTCATTGCTCATTTAAAGTGCAATTTAATTTTAAAATTGTTTCACAATTTAGTTTTAAAATTTGATACTGAATTTAATTTAAAAAGTTGTTAACTTATTTTAAAGTTAATTTTCCGTTTTAAAAGCATATACCCAAGCCTTTAAGTTCATAACGCACAAAATATAATATTCAAAATTAATACTTATTTTTTGATAAACTGATAGCGCAGAAATTAAAGATTTCAAAGTAGATTTTAAATTTTTAAAAAATTCGTAGCTGACAAAATATTGTTTTCAAAGTTCTTAATAAATTTTTAACAAGTTCATAAATATAGTGTTCATTGCTAGTCAATGATAAATTGATAGCATGCAAAATGTAGTTTTCAAACCCGCTATAAGTCGTTCAACACTTTTTTTTATAAAAAAAAAAAGTTGAAATTTTCGAATTTAAGAACTGAAAAGTTCTAGTTTGAAAAACATGTTTTTAATGAAAATACAATTCAAAGTAATGCTACAGGCCCGTATGTAATATCTTTAATTATCTTAATATTTATGATGTTATGAATTTTTTTCCCCTCAAGTTAGCAGACTTTGAGATTCTGCTATGCCAAAAAAAATTAAGAATTTGGAATTTTTTTTTTTTTAATAGTAAGGAAGAAAGTTTCGAAAAGAACTAAAAAAAATGTTTTTTCTCTCAAAGCAATAAGAAAGTGATTTTTAGCAATGAAGAAGAAAACTTCCTTACTTTGTACTTGGATCCCATCTTCATCGTTAACTATCCACCAATTCCATGGTAACCACGATGCCATCCAATCAAATTTTACCTTGCATTTAAAATATCCTCGGTTAAGATATCGCTTCCATAAATCATCACGAAGTCTTTTTCAAACAAAGTCCAAATAGATTTAAGATCAACAGCAAAAGATACTTTTATAAAAGTTTCTATCACACAAAAAAAAGTGCTTTGAGCGATTTATGTTTTTACACTTAGTTATGAAAGAAAAAATTATGACACAAAAGAAAGTTATTATATTTTATCACATTAATATGAATTTCGTTTTTTTTTCTTCTTCCAAAAATAAATATAAAAAGCAATTTCACATTTGCAATAGTATTTAAATGTTTGTATACTGATTTCACTTTGAGCGAATTATTTGCAATCACAATTTTAGTGTTTAATTAGTATCAGAGTCGTCCACTGTCATAAAAATTTAAGGAGAGGAACTTTTTTTCCTTTTTTAGTTACTCTTAAAAAGTATCACTGGGTTTAAAACTTTCGTACATGGAAAATTTTTACGTAGCGATAAAAGGGGGAAAAAGTTTTCTAAATATCTAGAATGAAACGAGTTCAAAACAAGCCATGGCGGGTCAATAAATGCTAGGCTAGTAGTAATGGTTATTTTTGAGCTTTACATAATAACTTGGCAGTCGCCAAAAAGAAATCCAAATAATATGCTTAGAAAAGAACCGCAGTGCAGGCAATGTTTGGCACACATCATAACCACAGAGTTGGGGTTGGGGAAGATATTAAAAGGGAATTGATTCTCTTCGAGATGCTGCGAACACTATCACTACGGCAAGTCGGAATAAAGAGTGCAGGCAAAGCGTGTTTTACAGGCGACGGGTTGCCGGTGTTTGGCGCCAAAGAGGGCATTTCGATCGCCACATTCGATTTTGATAGAGTAGAGACTTTTCGATCTTTACCGGATTTTAGGCCCAAATGGAATGATCACGGAATAATTAAAAATAACAAATGAGAGGTGTGTAAAGGTGTTTGAAGACCCTTTAAGACGGACGTTTGCAGTCACGAATCTAAACTTGAGTTTTTGAGATCTTAATGCGTGATGCGTAAAAGCTTTTATGAAAATACCAATGAAATCACTGATTATTTTAGGTCGCAAGAGCTTTTCATAAAATACGAATCAAATGATTTTCCCTTTGGTAAAACAGGAGAACTTTTATGAATTAAACCATGTACATACATATTTTAATTTGGGGGAGGGGACACAAAATCTTCGATAAAAATACAAAATAAACAATTGATTCTTTATTTTTAACATGGGTTGGTCACGAAATTCAGTTTCTATAAAATAATAAAAACTTTATAATTGTTTGCGAAAGTTTTTCAATTCGGTTAAAAAAATTCTGGAGACATGGGGGGGGGGACATGCAAAAGTTATTGAGGGGTACAAAATTTGGACCGCTTTCCTGACCAAAGTTTCCCGGCTACCCCCCTATATTCTAAGGTAATCAGCAATCCGAATCCGTCAAAGAGAAAAAAAAGTATATTTATTCTGAGAAAGTACGTTTATGAGTCTGATTTCGTAACTTAAAATATCGCCTGCATTAATTAATTCTCATATTTTAGATCATCCCCTAGAACCATTAAGATAGATTCCTAGAATGGGAAGATCCGATCACTAGATCAAAAGTTATTCAACATTACCTTTTTTACGCACTGTACGATAGTCTTTATAGATATGGTAGTTGTGCATTCTCTATTTCAACTTCTCTATACATGTTTTCTTTATAAAAAAAATATTATTCAGTTTTTTTATATAAGTCATAAAAATGTTATTCTTTTCTTTTTCTTTTGATTCATTAAATTTCAAATAAAATGTATATTATACCTTTTTGAAAAGTAAGTCTTGAATGAAGTGTTTTTTTTTTTAACCACTTGTACGGCCGATTGCGGGACAATGTAGATTCTGTTTATCAATCCTAACAGTATCATTTTTGTGAAAGTTACACAACACACTATTGTTCAAGCACTTCTGTTTTATGCATTTAATCATTCCTTGATACACTAATTTTTACCATTTAAAAATTTAAAAAATTCTAATTTTTGTTGCTTTGTACATGATAATGAATAATTACTAAACAATGTTAAATTCAAAAGCATATATTAAAGGTAGCAAATTAATATTTAAGCGGGGATTAGAAACTAAAATACTAATGAAATGTAGCAATTAACGACTGAGGATGGCGAGACTAAAAACATCCAAATCCGCTTGTGATTGCCAGAAGAAAAGAGATGAGGTGAAAGGTGTTTAATAGAAAAAAATATTTAATTAGTCTCATAAGGCAATCAAACGGGCTTTATCTTTCTTTTCTCTCGAGTAATTGAACAGATTTTAATAGCTTTTTTCGATGTGTTTTGCCCCTCGATTATATATTAATTTGAGGCAGCTAAAGTCTTTCATTTTTTATATAGTCTCAACGCCACATGAAACGTCGCTGTAGGTAGAAAATTACATCTATATTTTCTTAATGAACATTAAAAATAATTTTCGTATTCCCCCCCCCCATATTTATTCTTTTTTTTATTTATTTATTCCTTCATTTTCAATTATTTATTTATTTTTGAAAATTGGAGGGTGGGTAATGATAAAAATTCAGAGAGAAAAAGAGCGCAGAGTTATAATATTATTAGGGAAATATTTATTGGAAAAATCAATATCAATTTATATGTTACTCAAACTATGGTGCGTATATCCGATATAAAAAAATTATCTAATGCTAAATTTTGATTAATTACGAACATTAATTACCTTTTAATAATTCTTAAAAACGTAAATGGTATCAATAATAATATGTACTAATTTTTTAAATATGTTAGAATTAAGTTTAAATGTAATCATTTAATATATTCATTTCTGAAACATTATGTTTATCATTATGCATGCATGTCAATATTTCTATTGCGTTAAACTGTTTCAATTTTGTATGATTTTTTTAATAAATTATTTTTTTCATTTAAATGATTAAAAATGTTTAATTATTTTTTCTTCCTCTTTTTGTATGCGCTGAAAATAAGAAGAAAAGAAAAAGATTGATAGATTATCTTACATTATTTGACAAAACATTAAACTATGAAGTTTGAAGAAACGGATACTTCTTATAACAATTTTCATATATTTTAAAGATAAACAAGTATATTTTATTTTATTTTATTTTAGAGAAATTTGTATTAAAATAAGAGTTTTCTTTTTTTAATTTTGTTGTTAGTAAAGAATGGTAACTTTAAGACAATTTTTATATTTTAAAGCAACACAAATAATGCTTCAGTTTATAGGCTAGCAAGTATTAGTTGAAAAGGTAATGGGCCAAATCTTCTCGAGCGAAACTTCGCGAGGGCGCAAAACTTCTCGAGGACAAATTCAAAAATGCGCAATTAAGATTAAGTTATTAATTTTTGCATTAATTTTAATAGACATTGTTTTATACATTATATAATTTTTTAATAAACTCAAATTCATAATTAACTTAATTTTAATGAAAGTAAAAATGTTAAATTGAATGTGTTTTTTTTTATATTTCATTATTTTAATTTAAAAAGGGAAATAAAAATGCTTAATGCTAATTTACAAAAGAAGTCAATGGTGAAGGGTCTTATGAAATTAAAATTATGAATGTCTTAAGAAATTATGAAGAGCTCTTATAAAATTAAAACTATTTATATTTGACTTGCAGAACATGGGGTACCATTTCAGAACAGCTGATTTAATAAATAAAAGTTCAAAAAAATCCTATTTTATTTTTTAAGGAGATTTAGGTAAGATTTAAAACTTTCTGCTCCCTTTTTTATTCTATAGACTTCGAATTTCGTACTGTCAGCTTATTAATTAGAACTCTCTGGATTGATTATTAAATATGTTTGTCCTATTAATGTATGCATTGTAAGATTAGTTTTATCAAATAATATTCATTATTTTTCCCAATGAATAAGAATTACACAACATCGCATCAATACTTTGACTGACTTTTTGCAATTCAAACTAGTATATAAATTATTCCCGAGCCAAACTAAGTGAAATGGAACAAAAAATAGAACAATGATCGGTGAAGATGAATTACATAAATAGCAATAAAAAGCACAAGGAAGTGTTACAAATTGTTACAAAGCAATTTTTATTATCTAGTGCAAAATTTATGTTATTTCGGGTTTGATGCAAAATAACAGTAGTTGTTGCTTTTTGTAATTTTAAAAAATCGTTTCTAAGCAAGGAGGCTCTTCATGATAAAAATAGTGCTAGACGGAATCATTTTAAATAAAATGAATCAAAACGCGGGATGATTAATGACATGAATAGCAAAGATGTGTAGCTTAAATAATTCATATTATGTCAAAATTTTTGAAGTTTCTAAAACACCTTTTCCTCGTCAAAGTATGGCGGATCGTAGTCTTGTTGGCATGAAAGATTAGACTACAAATACTTTAAAGAAAAAACCCAATCAGTATTAAATGGCATGATCTCTGCATTCAATTTTCTTTTTCATAACGTGAAATCACAACAATGCTCAAAATATTGCTCAACGATGAAAGAAAAATAAATTGCAGAACTTGGCCAGATGACTTGAGCGTGAATTATTGTCGAGTTTTTAAAAGTTTTAATCCTTAAAAATTGCATTTTTTTTCAACAATATTGTAAAAAAATTGATTTTCTTAAGAGACAGACTAATTTCCTTCATTTTGTTTACATATGAAAACAAACTTTTATATTCATTATTTTGAATATTAGACCCATATTAAAACCAAAAAATTGCAATTTTAAATGTGCCTGTCATTTTGAAAACTTATAGTACTGATAATAATTAGTTAGTTTTTAATTCTTACGTAAAATTTCAATTTGCAACCATTAACTAAAGTATAAAATAGTGTTTTTAAATCTAAAAACTCTCAAAAATTTACAAAACAGTAAAATATTTTTGACATTGTTTCAGAGAAAAACTTCGCTTTGTCATGCCACAAAATAATACAAAAAAATCAAGACTCATTAGCATCCGTGCCAAGTAATCATCAACAAAAACAAGTCAGCTGAACTTTTGGATGCTTTTTTTTCTTCTTTAAAAGCGATTCTCCGCCAAATTTACCAACTCTAGAAACCGATGGCATCAAAAAGAAAGCGCCATCTCTGTCGCTTTGGCGGATGAAAAATGCGAATACAAAAAAATATAACTCTAGTTAATGGTTTGAGTTGAAGTTCTTGGGTGATGGGCGAACGAACAGTTAGGAAAAGGCGGAAAGCTCTTAGAGCAAGTTCACGACTAGCTTTGCTCTTTTTTTCCTTGCCCTTTTAAGCCATTCCAAAACCGTTATTTTTCGCATCACGTGCCGCTTGGGCGATTTCTGAATAAAGAACTTTCCGGTTCCTACACTTGTTTAAAATTTTATAAAGCTAGATTAATGGCTGTTTGGATAGATGAATTAAATAATATTTTACGCAATATCTTAAATATTGAAAAATAAAAGAAGATAAATTAAGAGGTTTTACAAACGATTAAGATTTGTAAATTAAATAATAGTTAGTCACCCAGAGTTAAAACTATATGCAATGATTAGTTCCACATTTTATTTGGAACCTCTTGCTTGCAGAAATATATTCATGGAATCTCGACCCATTTGATTTCTCCTTCAAACATGGCAAAGATTTCCTTCAAAAGCTGAAACCCATTCTATTAATATCGTGCACACATACATTTATTGCATTGTATAATGAATGTTTACTTAAATTTAAATCGAGGAAAGTAGAGTAAAATGATAAACTTGGTATATTCCCGATGAAATCATAGTTAGCAGTACACGCCCTGCTCACGTGTCTCTATTAATGGGTTATGAAATCCACTATAATATAAATTGAGACGTTTTTTTTTTTTTTAAACTAGAGGAGACACAAATGTAAGTCTTTTATGAGAGTTTGTTTATTTGCGATAATCTTGGATAGCGATAAACAACTTCAAATCCAAAATGGTAGTGTGGGATAGGTAAAATGACCGGGATTTCATATAATCCATAAATTAATCTTCTGGGTTTGTGGTTCATTTCATACAGCGAAAGAGCTTCGAAAAACACTATTAAGATCCCTCTTTCACTGACTTGCATTTTAGACAAGAATTCTAAACATGCATATTAAAGGCGGTCATTATGGGTCCTCCTGTATCTGTTATAAGAGCAAATTCATTCTATAAAGACTAAATATAATTGAAGCAATGTACTCACCACTGTTGGCGTCACAGGAGCAGGTGTCCGAATAACTGGATGGATATCCAGTGGATGTCCGACGATAATCGCTTTCATCTGATGGTGTCCACTGTGCAAAACTGTCTCTACGGCTGAGTCCTTCTGCATTCAATGAACTAATAAGAACAGATCCATTCTTTTTAAAATTTTCAACAAAGTTTTCGATCTGCATCTCAATTTGACTGTGGTAGGATTTCAAAGGCATTCTTGTAGCTCAATTTATCCACCCATTATTATGAAATTATCTCATTTTATTCATTAGTGTCAATTTATGAACTTGCAGAGTTGCAGTGAGATGTAATATCTAAAAAACAGATTCTCTCGTGAAAATATCTAAACTACAAAGTTTGGTGCAAGTACGAGTCATTCAGTCATTTGAAAACTCAGAAAAAATATTCTACAAAATAAAAGGAAATTGAGTTTTGGTATTCGGAAGCACGTTATAGCTGAAACGCATTTGTCCAAGAAAAATACCCACTTAATTACTCTCAAAACAATTTATTACATGCTTGTTTTGATCTTTAGAATCAGATTCTAAGAAGATTTTCCACTTAATAAAGGCATAATAGTCATCTGATTCAAATTCTCAGACAGTTATGTTGATATTAGAATCAAGTTTTAAAAGCCGATAGAAGTTGGTCCGCTAAATCAACAGTCTTAAGCATGACCTAGAAACACTACAAAATATTCCTTTAGAGATTTTTAGGTTTTTCTGCTTCTATCATTTGTTTCCGAAACTAAAAGTTAGATCACTGTTAAACATCTGACGGAATCTTTATTGTCGTCGATAAATTTTAGATTTTATTAGCAAGGACTTCAGAATCTGTTAGTGGAAAGCGGGTAGAATTAAGAACCGGAATGCTCTTAATTTTCAGTCTTTGGAACCAAACTTGAATCACAGTTCATTGGAGCTCTGAATCAATGTTTAATTTTCTGGTTCATAATTCTATTTAGAAAAAGAGCTCGAAGAAGTTTTATGTAGTTGTCACTTATCCCAAAACAAGGAACTCCTTAAGTATTTAAATCTTCAGAACTACATTTAGGTTTTGGAGTACAAATCCAACTCTTTAAAACTGTTGTGAATACTTTGTACTCGTAAATAGTAAATGTTTTCGTCTTAGAAATTCCTCTATAGAAATTCTTCTCCTATTTGTTTTAAGAATGAATGTTCATATAAAAATTATTCACAAGCCTACTTAAAAAACACTAGGCTTAAAAGCACATTCTTCAAAAAACTACATTTGAAACTTATTGGAAGCAAAATGCGTCATTTTATTTAGATTGTTGATCAATAGGAAAGTCTGTTCTAAACAGTGATCTTAGCAGACAACACTGTTTTTTTATACAGAAACTTTAAATGCATAATAATAATTTTAATAATAAACAGTAATTTTTGCACCTTTTTAATATAAATGTAACAGTTGAAATGATATCTACTTTTTTAATATCAACTTTTTAAATATCAATCAAACATGGCAGTTTTTTGAAATCCTCAAAGCCGACTCCTTTTTATACATTTCAATAAAAAATCATTTTCTTTACAATTCAACCCAAAACAAATTTATCGTTATATCGTTTTCGTGCAAATCGTTCCTATCTTTAATTAAATAGTCGTTTACCAGTTTTTCTGATAACAGTTCAATAGCACACTTTTTACAACAAAAACTACATGTCTGACTCCAAAATTTTTTCAATCAAAACTCCACATGTCAATCTCAAATTCTACTAAAGTTCAATAGCAATTTCTTTGAAATAAAAAAATCATAAGTTTGATTGCAAAATTTTAAAATCAAAATTCCGCGAATCAATACCTCAGTTTAATAAAGGTTTGGCAGTCGTCCCCACAGAATTTTAATAGCAAATTGTCACTATATTGCAAATTTTAAAATCAATCACATCTTCCTCAATTCAATAAAGGTTCAGCAGCTTTTTCCATTGAAATTCACTAGCAAACTTTTTATAGTAAAAACTATAAGTCTGACTGCGTAATTTGAAATCAAAATTTTAGAAGTCAATATTATCTTCCTCAATTTAATAAATGTTCAGCAGTCGTTCTCACTAAAGTTCAACAACAAACTTTATTAAAAACTGTAGTTTCACACATCAATACTCAATTCAATAAAGTTTTTAACAGTCATTCAAGTTTAACAGCAAACTTATGACTGCTATTTTTAGAGCCAAGTTATACAAGTTCATTGAGCAAGAATATACTTGTTTGCATATGAAAGGTTAAAAACTTATTATAAACAGTTCATAAGAATGTATAAAACAGCTTTGATTTGGTGCATGCACTACTCGTGAAACTGACTATGTTCTTTGATTTCTAAATAACACCAAAATATTATGCAGAATAAGAAAGAAAATGCTACAGATTGAAGACCCTCATTTCAAGAGAAACCATCATTTCGATGATATAGTGCCAACATTCAATGACTACAATAATATAATGTATAATACAAATTTGTGAGAAGAAGAGATTGTCAAAGATGAGAATGTTTCAAAACTGGGGTTAGGAACCTACGAAATGAAAAGAAATACATTTAACATCCAGCATTTTAAATAACATATCATTTATACTAATCATTTTAAGAGAGTCCGGAATCGTTTTTTAAATTTTTTGTTTTAAAAATGCTTTTGTTGAATTTTTTTATACTGTTGTGCGATACAAAAAGCATACACAAAATGCTTTACAAATTGTTTTCAAATTATTATTTTTTTTTCAAAAATAATTAACTAGTTAATTAAATGTTTTAATTGCAAACAATAATAATTAAAAAAAATAAGTCACATTGATGACGTCACGTACTAAAACAACCTGCTTTCAAGATCATTCTCCCATAAAGATTAAGGGTGTTTAATTTAGTTTGTTTATTTGTAAAAATAAGTTATCTCAGGTATAAAAACCATTAATAATAGAAAAACATCTCAATGAATCCAATAAAGTATTTATTTTTTTCAATAAGCGAGTTTTAAAAAAGAGAACATTTATTTGAGTAGGAATCTTTGTGAAAGGTGTGATTTCATTATACCAGACTGTTATCTTTGTTCTTGATACAGATTATCTATGAAGATTCTCAAAATGACCTTATTGGTAATAAACAAGGTGGAAATTACTTTAAAGAGGGGGTTCGCTTCACCCACCCATCTCGCTACGCAATCGTATAGCTGTTGATTATCTTCTCTAATGTTTTAAAATAGATGCATAAAATTTCGAGACAAAAATATTTATGTAAAATCGAAGTTAAACGTATCACTTTAATCGTGATGGGGAAAAGCATGCATTTCACTCCCGAGAGAAGACTGCTCACGTATCGGAGCAATCTATAAAGGAGACAAAAGGGCTGGAGCTATGATCTTAGAGATATTTGGAAACGTTAACAAAGCACGGGAGGGAAATAAGACTCGATATAATCCGGTTAACAGAGTATATCAATATAACCTTTTTCGTAAATTCATTTCTTGCATGACAACGCTAGACCACACTCAAACGAGGCAACAGATCAACTTTAGCTGAAACTCAAATGGGACGTTCTTAACCACCTACACTACTGTTCAGATCTGTCACCTTGTGACTTCAAATTCCTCGGTAAACTCAAGAATACTACCATCTGCAATGCAGGCTTCAGAACGTTCTTGAAAAGGAAATAATTATGACGCTGCCAGAGCATTGGATTTGATTAAACCACTAAACATGGCGCGTCTTATGTTGATATGCCCTTAACAAATCAAATGCGAAATAAGAATTTTTATCTTTGTTTCGTGGTAGAAGAAAATCGTCTAGAAGAAACAATAATCTTATATTTATTTTTTTATCAGTTTCTTTAAAAGCGAGTAGAAAGACGCATATTTGTTACGATTTTCAGACATTTTTATTAATTCTTATTACTTGTTAATAGATTATTCAATAAGTTTTGTTTTCTCATTTCACACAATTTAAGAAAACAAGCAGGAAAAAAAAAAGGCTGTACATACAAGTCGGCGATGATGTTGATATACGTTCACGCTAAGAGATAGGCATTCATTTGGCGTGAACTTAGATGCTCTCTCCATAGGAATGTTTTTTTTTTCTTAACTTGCAACAGAGAACAGTATTAACTACAACAATTTCAGCTTATAGCTTACCACAAAATGTGCCTGCTGCACTGTCTTTAGTTTGATATTAAACTAAAACGTTCTTTAAACTTAAGTTTATGCGTTGTAAGCAAATAGCAAAAATACTATACTATGTAATTTGAGCCGTGATGGCTTAGGGAATAGAGCGTTCGCCTTCCAATGAGGTGAACCGGGTACGAATCCCTGCGATGGCTGGCCGATATGAGTCCGCATCCGGCTAGCACCGACCTCAGTGATGACGTGAAATATCCTCAGGGGTATACGGATCATGGGTTATAGACACTTTGCCTTCAGGATAACCGTGGGAGGTTCTCGTGGTCTTTAAATCCATGTCACGCAAATGCGGGTTAATTCCATCAAAAAGTCCTCCACGAAAGCAAATTTCTCCCAAAACTCGATCCAGGAGTTCCCTTGTCCTCTGGATTGGGTTCAAAATGACAAGGCTACGCAGTTGAACATGAGTAGTCGTAAAACCAAAAATTGGGTTCAACGACGGTTACAAAATAAAATTATGTCATTTTATTGTTTAAAATCCTTGTAAAATAATTTAAAAATTATATCTGTTAAGAAAATTATCAAATGTTACACTAAAGAATCGAAAATAATAAATCGCAATTTAACTGGCACCCCTAATTGTGAAAGACCCTTAGTGGATAAAGGATTAGATTATGAATGAGGATATGATGCTTTTTAAGTTTCTTTAAATAAAATATGTGAAATAGCCTAGAACTCAACACATGAAGAGGGTTGCACATTGAGTTCCACCCATTTTTTTTTTTTTTTTTTTGGTTTACTGCATTAATAAGTTTCTTTTTTTTTTTAATATCTACTACATATTTAATTTCTAATTTTGAGGAAAGATGAGGATTAACTGAGTTAGTGCTGCAATCGGTAGCTTCAAATTCACTATTCGGAGCCTCTGTCACAAGTTTCACACACTTTTCAATAGCCTGGAAGTGACAGCGAAACTTTCTTTTTCTCATTGTTCCAGGATTAATCAAGTGATTTAATATCATCTTCTTTCAAGTCTTGCAGCACTGGGAAGGATATATCCATTTCTAGCTTCACTTATTTAATTCAAAACTCCTGTTACAACTTTTCCGTAGCCTGGGAGAGACAGGGTTCTCTATTTTGCCAGAATTCATAAGTGATTTAAGATCATCTTCATTGAAGTCTTACAGCATTCTGGGAAGATCCCAAAAATTCCATTCCATGATTTCAGAATAATCCGAAGTTTGAAAGTGTATCGTTTGGTTGTGCGAAATTTGGTCTTTGCTCAACAAATTCCCGTCTACCAACAATATTTGTAGTATATTTTAAATGCAATCACCTTGTGGAGTCGTCTCTAGAAGACTTCGAAAATCGCGATTCTGTTTCTTAACCAAGATAAAATAATAACACTGAAATTCTGTTACTACAGTTATCACTTTTTTGAAAAAATAAGCGATCCTCAAATGTCGATTCTGATCACATTTACGAATAAGTAAATAAATGAAGAAAAAAAAAAGCTTTTTTAATTGCCTCAGTCCAAGAAAAAGTTTCAAAGCGGAAAAAGGAAATAAGCGGTACTTTTGTTATGTGCATTTAACATGCGAGTTTCATACCTGTTCTGAAGGAAATCACCGTTAAAATATATCTGTTACATTAAACGAAAACTTGAAGAGAGGTAAAGAAAGCATTGCGTGTGTCCATATAAAACGTGTGTGTTACTTTTAAAAGGAAAACATGAATAAAAAATCGAAAGATTTGTTATGGAAAATGAATCGGGGCCTATGTTTGCGAATGTTCCATCATGTTGGGTGTGGCAAGTCTCTGAACGAGGTGCACGCGATTGAGATGTCGGAAGAAATTAAAAAAGATTTTTTCCACTTGTCAAATGTTTAGATTTTTAATCAAAAACATTGAAAACTAGTAACCGAATGTGTCCGTAGAACTGTTTTTTTCACTAGAAATACTATTTCTACTCTATGTAAACTGAATAAGAGTCTGTTATTTTAAGATCAATAGTTGCTCAGTACATACATCTTAAACAGCAATTAAAGATCTAGTCTATAAATGTGTACGTTTTTTGCCATTTCTACAATAAAAAAACTGAAAAAGAAAATGTTACTTCAAGATCAATAGAGGCTCAATAATTGTTCCAATCGGATTTTTTTTTAAATAATCATAACCAATTAATGTAATAGCTTATCTATTTCTTTCATCATATCTACAAACTGTAAGCTGAATAGGAATCTTTTTTTTAAAGATTAATAGCTGCTCAATAATTATTCCTTTTGGATCTTTTTTTTTTTTAAATAGCCAATAAATGTGAAGTAGATCTACTTTCTTGGGCCTTTCTACGATATGGTAAAAGAAAAAGAACATGTTATATTAAGATTAATAGCAGCTCAATAATCATTCCAATCGGATTTTTTTTTTTCATTGAATAGCCAATATATGAGTTTTCCGGAATTTTTATGTACAACATGGAAACTGGAAGGAAGAAAAGGAACGTGTTATTTTAAGATTAAGAATCATTCCAATCAGATTTTTTATTTTGAATTGCCAATAATTGCGTAAGTAGATCGAATTTTTTCGCCTGTTCTACAATACGAGAACTGAAAAAGGAACATGTCATTTAAAGTTATATTATGGAGCAATAGTTATTCCAATCAGATTTCTTTTAAAATAACCTTAACCCATGAATGCAATAGCTGATCTATTTCTTTTACCATCTTTTCAAAATGTAAACTGAAAAGAAACATGCTATTTTAAGATCAATAATGGCCGATTAGATTTTTTTTTTATAAATGTTCAAGTAGATCTACTTTTTTCGCCATTTCTACAGTTACGGAAACTGAACAAGAGCCCGTTGTTTTAAGATGAATATCTGTTCAATAATTATTCTAATCGAATTTATGTTTAAATAGTCAATAAAATGTGTAAATAGATCTACTCCCCTCTGATTTCTACTCATGTGTAGAAATCAGAGGTAGAAGATCAGAGAATGTAGAATCATTTCTCCACATGTGTAAGGTAAAATAATCCGACCTCCCCTCAGTTGGGTATTCGGAGCGATGGCCCGTCCTCCCGAGAAGACCACAATCCCGACACCGCCCGGCCGACCAACCAGATGGGCTAGGCGCACCCGTGGCATTTATTAAAACTCTAAAAATTTACAATTACGAAATACTACAGGTGATGGCAACATTAAATACATAAAGAAGTGCTCCGGGAAACCCACCTTATAGTGCGTTTCCGCCGATGGAGTAAAATGTGTAAAAGGAACATGTTATTTTGGGATAAATGATGGCGGTGCAATAAAAATCCCAGCAGAAATTTTTAAAACTTATCTACAAAAGTATTAGTAACTGCTTCTTCCACTTCCATCATTTGTACAGTATTTAATGTAATAAGAAACGTGTTAGTTTAAGATGAATAGCTCTTTAACCGATATACCAACGGAATTTCTGAAATAGTCCATAAATGTGTTTAGTCAAGCTTATTAATTTATGTTAAAAAAAGTAGCTCAATGCTTATCTTTTAACTATTTTTTTAAAAAATAACCTGCTGAACTATTGCTATAATTGAATTTTCCACTTTATCTTCTCTGTGTGCACGAAAAAGGAACATATTATTTTAGGGTTAATTGTAGCAGCTCAAATGTATAAACCCCTACCGAAGGGTTTTAATAATATTTTATAAATGAAGGACTGCTGTTAATACTAAATAAAATAATAAATAATTTTAACACCGCTGAAGGCTTCTGATTTTCTAAAACATAAAAGTAGGAACGTTAGTACCGTCATGTGGGGCTACTTTGTGCAAATTCGAATTTAACACTTTTCAAGTGCTGCTATTCAGTATTATGTTTTTTTCACGTTAAAAATGCGTGGAATTTGAAGATAGAAGTCTCCTCTATTACTACAAACATTTTTTTCGAATTTTAAAACAATCTCAGAGTGTGTTTTGTTTATCCAATGTCAACAACTTTCCGAGAACGTCGGACGTCGAAAAGTGTGCGAGGAAACTTTAGCTGTGAAATGCAGAGACTTTGATATAACTATTGTCGTAAGTGCAAAATTTTTTATTTATCTATATTATATAAAACGCTAATATGTATGTATCAAGGAAACCGATTATATTTCCTTTCTCGCGTTGGCAACAGTTTTCATTTTTAATTGATGGGCTTCGGCGCGCAAGTGCACGTAGTGAGCATCATATTCGCGATCGCAACGAACTATAGGGGGCGTTGTTGTATGAGACGCTTACCTGCGATTTCTATATGAACCGTCATTCAGTTACTCTGGAGACGTCGTTAATGTAGCGTGTAGCATTGCAACGTTCCTTCTTTAATGTGGCTTATTAAATTTAAAAAAGAAAAATGCTTGATCTTCTTTCTTGTACAACCGAAAACAAAATGGTATCTCTTTTTATTAGAGAAGGAATAAGGGTCTCGATTTGAGTTAAATCTACGATTTGAATTAGTTTCGTTTCTGATATTCTTATAAGAGTTAAAACCTAATGCCCGAGAAA
>NC_092208.1:92348427-92352748 GCF_043381705.1 Parasteatoda tepidariorum
AAAAATGTCAACAATTAACTTTTTTAACAATTTTATATCAATATTTTACTAAAAACATGATTATTAAACTGAATTCCTATCGCTGCACAAAGTAGCCCCACTTGGGGGCTACTTTGTGCAAGGTATGTTTTGACTTATTATTTGTAAATATTACATACAAATAATGCCAATATTGATCAAATTCACTCGTCTGAGTTCAGTTATGAATATAATATCGATAAATTTTACTAAAGTTTGAATTAACATAGTTTTTTTCATATCAAAGTTCAAAAACTGCGAAATCCTGCACAAAGTAGACCCACATGACGGTAACTTAAATTGAAACCTAAATGATTCTCCTTTCATACCTCGGTGTCTATAGTGTAATTAATTTATTTATTTAATTAATTTTTGGAGGAGTTAAGATTTTTGAAATTTCTTGACAGCTTCCTAGTTTGTGTGGTGGAAAATCTGATAACTCTCTAAAAAAGTTATTAAAAAAAATTCTTGAAAAATATGCTTGAAATTCATTACAAATTTGAAAAATCCTTCTACACCGTTCACTTAAAAGTTAAGGCTGTTGTTTGCGGTATAGATTTAAGCACATGAATGCACCTGAGGGCATTAAGTTCAATTTTTTTTTTTTTACCATCGCATTCTTTTTGTTCAAAGTTTTAGAGATTTTCATTTATCGTATTTCATTTAGAAAAATATCCGTTTTAAATTAAGAAAGAAAAATAAATAACAATTTAGGAATGTATCACTTACAAAATAATTTGCTCAAAAAACGTGATTCTTTTTTCTCACTTTCAAATATCTATTATATNAAAATAATTCTTCATTATGTCAAAACACAATTATGGGCCGAGTTTCGTGCCCGGGCGAGGCTTCTGGGGCGATATATTGTGATTACAGACACACACACACACACACACACACACAGCCGCGTTTATTATTATGTATAGATAAATAATAATAATGGCTATATGAGCAAGCGGTTTTAATCCTTAGTAATAACATAGTAAAAAACACATACTTCAAAAATGGCACTTTTAAAAATCTATTCCTTATTAAAATTATTTATTTATTGAAGAAAAAAAAGTAAACATTTATTGCTCTTCTCTAACATTAGATATTTATTATAGAATAAACTTAATACTATACTCGCGATTTAACCTTAATCACGGTTAATTCTACGATATGTAATGATCCACCCCTACAGAATAGTTCGCATTAATATTTTTATTAAAAAAATAGTCAGCAAACAAATAAAAATTATATTGGTGAGAATGTCAGTAATTATGAAGAATTAAATCAGAAATAATAAGAAAAATGAATTTAAATATATGACTATAAATATTTTTGCCTTTTTTTCTTCGGTGGCAGACGATAAAACAGAAAAATGATTTTTATTATTATTGTTCTTTTAAACCTTTTTATATACTGGCCTGGTATTTAAGTAATTCAAGAGCAAAATTTTTCAACGTTATGGCGTAAAACTTAATCATGAGCTATTTCTTTATAATTAAAATCTTAGTACTTTTCTGTACAAAAAACTACTGAATTATACTGCTAAACTTGAATTCTTTTTGATTATACTACGGATAAAGACTATAATAAACTAGATTCTTTCTTATAAATTTACTCTCATTTATCAAGTAAACAAAAAGTGAAGAGCATCGAAATAAATATAAGTAGTGAATATTGATTTATATTTAACAATTATTTAGTTAACATGTTATATTCTAATAAGAATATTCATCTCAAAGTTTCATTATAACATAGTCGCTACATTTAGCGATAAAAAGAGTTTTTTGGTACAACCAGTGGGCGGAAGTAGCGAGCTACAGGTAGTGAAATTACTGTAGTCGCTACTTTTTTTTCGTAATTTATAGAGTAGTCGTGCGCTACTTCTTAAAAGAAGTATTTTGTAGTGAATAGTGCGATAAAAAAAAAGTAGTTTATCCTTGGGGCAACAACTTTTAACGTTAGTTAAATAAAGAGACAAAGTTCAAAAGCAAAAAGATTTTTAGAATCTGATCGGCGCGAATCCCGTCAACGTACGTAATGAGAATGCATCTCTGGTCAAGCGTTTATAAAATCTACGTTTGATGCTTGGAAAAATCGGTGCGAAATCGATCGAATTGTTCCTGAGAAATCAAATTTCAAATATCTGACTTTTTTAATATTCGATTTCACAGGAACTATGAAGTATGCTTTTGTGTCTAATTTCAGAACTTAAAATATCATCTGCATTCATTAATTGGCATATATTCACGGTCACCCCCTTAAACCATTATAAGTCTTAGAATGTGAAGATACGATCATTAAAAGTTACTCAGGGCGGTTCGTTTTTGTTTTTCGCACTGTACTTTACTTCTTGGAGGATATGAAAAAAAAGCATTGATCACTTAAATCAGAAATATTTGATAATTTCTTTACCATTTCTTAAATCACTGTCGAGAAAAGCAATAGAGTTTGAAAGCTTAAAGAACAAATTCATAAAACAGTGATTTAAAATAAAAATAAAAAACTATTTCATTTAAACATCAATTAAAATATTTCCTCATATTTTACCAAGCTAATTTTTATATTCAAAATCATGTTGAATACGGGTGAAAATTTAATTCTCCTGTTTCTCTTCTTAAAGTAGCGACTACATTTCGGAAGCAGTTTGTAGTCGCTACATTTAAAAAAATATGTATATAGTTGTAGTTAACTACAATTGTAATAAAGTAGTTGTAGTTAACTACTATGGAAATGTAGTTTTTCCGACCACTCGTTCTAAACTATTAAAGAAGATGTAAACAGGGCTGTCGTAGCTTTGGTAATGCTTAAAAGTTAGCTTTGTCACGATTATATTTTAAAAATTCCATTTCGTAATTTTAGCGAAATGTCTGCAAGTTCCTAAAATTCCAATAACTAATTCTAATACGTTTTTCATGCACTGCTAAAAATATATTCTCAAATGAACGAAATTGTCTGTATTTTTAATGACTATGTTTTGTGGGAAACGCTGCGAGCGAACATGCTGCCAAATTGAAATTATTAATCTTCATTTGACGGATTTTGTTGAAAGCCTTTGGCTTAATGTAACCGATGGATTAACACCATTCAAAAAATGCAATATAATATGGGAAAAGTTGGACAAAACCGGGTCCTTTTTTTCTTTCCTAAGAGCCTCCGTAAATAAAATTGCTTACATCCTCATTTAAATTATGAAATACCCCTTTAGCTCCAAAAATAAAAAGAACTTATCTCTAAAAACCATATTTTCGCATAATTTAATAATGGGTATAATTTAATTAAGTACTTGCTCTTCAAGAAGACGACCTCCCATACCCACACATGTGACCTATGACGTCAATGCCTACTCATCTTTATCAGCAAAATGGCATATTAAACTAAGTTTCTCTACTTAAGTTAGAATGTTAATTAAATTCAGAACAGTATCGCACATCGAATTAATTCTTTCTCGTCTACTTCTTTCACTTCACTTAGATATATTACTTGTTCACGTATTTTAGTGTAGCCATGATATATTTTTGTTTTGTGTACCTGGCAACTTCGGTGCATCATTAGTTTGTTTATGTTCCCCATGAATTCGTGCCTGCCCTTGTGTTGTCCCTGTGAAAATACATAGTGAAATCTTTGTGTAAGAATATAGAATGTGTCACTTAAAGAGGATTGATACTTGACGGGCTTGGCTTACTTTAATTAGAATTGAAAGAACAGTTGCTAATGTAAACAATTGCCACGTTTCAACAGCCCATCAGGATCGAGATATGCACACTGCGTCACTTGCAGGCATGCTTGTTTTTTGGTAGTACTTTATTTACGTTGCAATGTATGTGCATGAAAACGATGAAAAAATAGTTTTTTTTAAATGAAACATTTATTTATTGATGATGTGGAAATACAATTCATTTGCATATGTTACAATATGCATAGTTGAAGTAAAATTGGCTTCCATGGAATGGATATATTTTTAGCTCTTTTAAAATTTTTGTCTACATAACAAATACACCAATACTACATTTTTTACTTCTACAAATTAATGGCCCTTCATCCCTTCAGTGGGTCGTTAAATGAGTACCAATCATGCTTGGGAATTAAACACAGGGGTTCCGCGTTCGGCTGAACTCCTGACCGGAACATCTGCTCCTGCACCCCAGAGCCCAAGGTTAAGAAAACTGAGATGGGCACAGTAGGCCCTGGCCCTCTATGGGCTGTCGCGCCACTGAGTTTAGTTTAGTAGTAGTTTAGTACAAATTAATGGTATTTCCATGGGAGCCAATTTTAGTTAAACTATGGATATATTTACTTCTTTAATTTATATATA
>NC_092208.1:92352804-92484471 GCF_043381705.1 Parasteatoda tepidariorum
TATATATATATGTGTGTGTGTGGCAATCATGAATTTATGAATTTGAATTTACTTTACTCTTTTAACTGCATGATTTGAATTGTTTTAAAATAAAAATAAAGTTAATGAGAGAAATCGTTTACCTGCAAATTACTTGTATTTATATCTTATTTAACAGGGTTTTTTTAAAAAAATTTTTTTATTCTGTTTGCTGCGACATTTGAAACCAAGAATTTCCCTATTGGTCAGCAATGTATTCCCTCTTCGGGAGTGGGGAGATGAGTGAAGGATGATTTGTTAGCAGTTATCACCTGGTTCGTCAAAATCAAAGAGTTTAATTTCTATGAGTGTAAAAGCATGTGGATGTAACCCGGATTTTTAATCTGTAGGAAAATAAGTACAGATTTTAAAAACCGGAACAACCAAAAGCAGAAGCACAATCTAACCGGGCAAAAAAATTTAAAACTAGAATGATGGGGTGAGGCGGAGAAAGACATCAATAGAGCTTAGCTGAGATGTTTGGATAGAATGATAGTGCATGTACGGCCCACAGACGCCCCAGAGACACGGGCTTTGGCTGATGTCCAAAAAAATTCTCATCCCGAGGATCGAGCCAACGGTCATTGCTTCCCTTCCCTCCCAACTCGATTTTCCTTGACGCGAGGGGATATTTTCTCATATTCTTTTTCTTAAAAATATATGTTCCCTATTCAATAAATTTCCCCCCCTACTTTTCAGAGGGAATTTTCATGGTTCGAAAAATAAATCCGAAATCTCTAAAGATCCATTACTAATTGAAGAGCGCGGTGGAAGAACGTGCCAAGAGACGCAGTTTAATAACACAATTTTCTCTTTTAAAAATATATTTTAGTCAGCTGCAATCATAAATTATTAATTTTTCCTGCCAAGTCTTCAGAGAAAAGCTGTTATGTAAAACTATGAGGGTAGGGAGAAAATTTTCATGGAGGTTAAGCCTGAATAAACACTCATAGTATATTCACAGGTAATTATTTAGGCTTAACTCTATCTAAGAATTTTTGTCTTCACCGAACTTTTTTTCCGGAAAAGTTTGGGTAAGTCTTCTGCCGTTATAGTTCATTTACGTCGCACTAAAGCTGCACAATGGACTATTGGCGACGATCTGGGAAACATCCCTGAGGATGATCCGAAGACATGCCCTCACAATTTTGATTCTCTGCAGAGGGGATGGCACCCCTGCTTCGGCAGCCCAACGACCTGCACGCGAAGTCGGGCACTTTACGGTAGAACAGTTTAACGAGAACCCATACCGCACACCCTTGGTCCCTACGCTGACTAATCCAAGTGGTCACCCACAGGCACACTGACCACAGCCAGTGATGCTCGACTTCGGTGATCTGCTGGAAGCCGTGTCTTAACGATCAGTCCACTGCGGAACTCTGAACTTGAGAGATACATATGGCTGGCGCGTTGCCATTTGTTTGATTCGATGTATGACATCGAAGCATTTTGTTTGCCCTCTTAACCATGTTACACGCTTTTGATACTTTCTCTTGATAGCAAGAAAACATTTTTCCATACTTTAGTTGGTATAATAGCCTTTTATTAAAATGCTAGTCTCAGCCTCTGCTTGATAGGAAAGAGAACAAAACTTTTTTTTTTCTTCTTCCTTTTGTCTTCAAACAAAGTGGCGGCATGTTACTATTCAAACATGATGTTATTTTTGTTGAAAGCACTCCCCTAATTCTTTTTACCCTGTTAACTTCTTGCATAATATTACCCATTATATTTTTTTTTCCTCATTTAACTTGTGGATATAATTTATTGACACCTTTGTCACAACATAAGGAAAAAATTATACTTATTTTATTAGAAAATATAAGCATGCATTGAAATTAACACTTATACAAATTCACTGAAAATTATTTCCTAAAATTTCAGAGTTTAAAACTAAACAAGAGGAGTGCAATAACATAGAAATTAATTCACACAACATTCTAACCACTTTCCAATTAGCCAATAACTGAAGAAACTTTCTCAGTGTCAAAACATAAAATAACAGGAAAGAAAGCAAGAAACAAGCACGTTGTAATAAGGGAAAAAAAGTAATTTAACACTAGAGTTCCTAAATGGTGTTCCCTGAGGTTCTGTAGAGGGGTTCCGAGAGTTTGAAATTTTTTTTTTAAACCTGCTTCTATTTTTGAAACCTGTAATTATATTGATAATCAATTAACTACCCATTATTTACTTAATATTTTCGTTATTTTTATAAAATAATTGTGAGAAGAAAGCTTGCGAAGAAAGAAAAACCAAATTTAAAAAAAATTCTAGTAACAATATTTTGAATTAATAATGAAAAGGACATATTTATGAAAAATTGCATTAGTATTTTGCTTAGAATGAAAATAATCACATTCAAAAAAAGAAGAAATATGTCTTTTTTAATAACAATTTTCAACGTTTATAACGGTCCTTTTTTCGTCTTTATTTCAAAGCAAACCAAGCTTTGGTTCATGTACATTCGGCTTATACAAACATTAAAATCAAATTAGAATGCCGCTTCAGAACTGAAAATCTAATTGTTTGACATAACAGTATTGATAAAACGATAACTATGAAAAAATTTTATTTTATTTTATAACCGTCGTTGAACAGCCGAGCCGACTTACGACTTCTCATGTTCAACTCCGTAGCCATGTCATTTTGAACCTAAGCCAGAAGACAAGGGAACTCCTGGATCAAGTATTGGGAGAAATTCGCCTTTTTGATGGAACTAACCCGTATTTGCGTTACATGAAGATGAAATCCACGAGAGGCTTCTACGGTTAACCTGACGGCAAGGGGACTCTAACCCATGATCAGTCTACCACTGAGAATATTTCACGTCACCACTGTGGTCGGTGCAAGCCGGATGCGGAATTCGAATCAACCCGCCATCGCTGGAATTCGAACCCGGTGCAGTTCGTTGGAAGGGGATCTATCGCCTGAGCTGTAGCGGCTCTTATTCATTCATTCAATATTTTCTAAATAGTTCGTAAAATTTCAATCATTCAATTTTTTTATTTATTTATAAATTTACTTATTAAGTCTTGAGGTTCCGCCAAAAGATGATCCATCGTTTAAGGTTCCATAGCTGAAAAATATCGGCAACTAATGGTTTAACCCAGGGATGGGCAAACTTTTTTGTTCGAGGGCAAAAAATCGAGAGAAAAAAGTTTGGTGGACGGAGTAAAAACTTCTAAAATAAAAAAATAAAAAAACGATATAGTACAAGTTTTAATTTACATATTTAATGAGATGAATGAAATTGCGATTTCATTTTTAAAAGTTCCTTATATTGAGGTTCGAAGTGAGAAGTGCTTATTTTAAGGAACGAGGCTAAATGCTTGTCTGTTAGTCTATTTCTAAAAGGATTTTTTCTAAGGTTCATAGTTGAAAACACTTGTTCACATATGTAAGATGAAGCAAACATAGCACTGATTTTCTGGGCATAAGATATTCAAATTTTGGAAACTAGCTTTTGGTAATGATTTGCAAAACTCAAACTTTGGCATGTTTAGAGACAACAATAGTGTGCAATCTTTCCATACGCAATAAATAATGTTAGAATTCGCACCGCAGAAAAACCCGCTCGTTGGAGCTTCAAATGCGCTGTTTGCAACATGTGAAGCATAATTCACCTATGTTAGATTCCATATGTCTGATCCTCGAGACAGACAAACGCTCGTTGGAGCTAATCTGTGGCTATTCTATACAAAACTTCTGCTTTCAACATTTTACCAATTGAAGCTGTCTGTCTTAACATCAATTCCACCAATAGAGAAAGTAAATAGGTCATCAGTACTTTGTGAAAAAAAAAAGAAAAAGATTGCTTTAAACAAAGTAATTTATGTATAATGTATCTTGTTTATATTCGCCACCGATCGGAAAGTTCGAATTCTATTCGCGGGCCGGATAAAACCTTCCGGTGGGCCAAAGTTGGCCCGCGGGCCGTAGTTTGGCCATCCCTGGCTTAACCCATAGAGGAAAAGGAACAAGTTCATCTTCCCTATTTTTTTTAACTATTGGTTAAACCACTTGTTTCCCTTTCCACTTTTTTCTTTTTAGCAAAGTTCTCATTGTCTCCCTATTGTCATTTTGTGTTTCGATAGGGTTCTTGTGAATGGAACCAAAAAAGTAGAGCATTAGAGCCACTGTCTGTGCTTTATTCGGGTTGTTTTGCTGCAGTCATTCGTACACAACATTTTCTTCATTTCTTCAAAAAAATGGAGGTTTAATTTTAAAAATATATTCATTGTGTGTCATAATACTTGAGTACGAAAAAAGTAGATTGAAATTGAATTATATAATATGTGTTGTATTAAAATGAAGAAGAACCCCGTTCAATATTTCGCCAAAACACGTCAAATATCACGAATGGTTTTAAAACGGCAGCTCACGGTTTTTAAAGAACCCCAAAAAGAAAAAAAATTGAATCCCGGAAATAAAAAAGAACGACATACTTCTCCTCTATTCCTGAGAAAAGGCAAGTCGATCTGGGAAAAAATAATAAAAGAATTCAATCAGTGAAAACTAGAGGTGAAGGAATAAAAAAATGAGACACACAAGGCGTCGCAATAAAATCGACTGGGAAAGGTTTTTCAACACTTTTATTTCTCCGGAGATTGGGGGACCCCTTTTTTTTTCTTTTCAACTTTTCATAGTTACTTCTCTTTGTTTCCTTTGTCACGTTCGAAAACTGTTTCGTCTAGCGAGGAAAATTAAGAAGAAAAAAAATGTAGTTATGAGAAGTAAGAAAAGAAAATAGAAATAATCTTGGTAAGTTTCTCGGTTTTCAAAAAAAAAAAAAAAAAAAATCGGATATTGCTCCTAAAAAAACACGGCAAAAAAAAAGAAAGAAAAAGAAAACACGACAGATTTATCCCTTTTTCTATCTATTTATTGTTTCTCTTAATTAAAAAATGAAGAAAAAGTCTGTAATAGCTGTAGTAATTACCATTTATATATATATGACGGAAAATGTGCTGTTTTTTTTTTATTGATCTCATTCGCCGCTTTTTTAGAGATTCCTTTTTTTGTTACTTCATTTTAATGAACGAAATTGCTCAGCCACATCATGTCGAGGCTTTTTGAAAATGCGAAGATTAGCATTGTAACGATTGTCTAGCTTGATCTCCAGACCTGAATCTCATACAGATTTTGCACACAATTTGCGGCGTTGATTTATTTCCATGCTCTTTACATGTAAGGAGATAACAGTTACCACCTTTAAGGCTCTGAAAATAATTAGCAGCATTGATACGCGATGTGACCACTGTCTTTCAGTTAGTGATGGCACATCCCTCCACAAAGCACACCCCAAGTCAACATTCTTGATGGTCACATCAAAACATTAAGATGGTTCAAGTTGGTTTCAGTGCGATTCATGATGGTCCAACATCATTTGATGGCCACCATCATCCAACATTTTCCATTCATGGTTTTTGGTATGCCAACACACTTCCATCATTCCATAATGGAAAATGTTACTTAAATACTATGATGGTCAACCATCAAGAGAAGTTTGATTCTCATGGACCAACAATCCATGATGATCCGTGATGGTGCCAACTATACATTGCCATGACGGTTTAATAATAATTATTGTTGATTCAGCAGGAACATAACATCAAAACAATTTTTTTTTTTTATGTTGGTCCATCAAAAATCAGTTCGAATTCCTACATTGAGGCGATGGCGGTACATAATGGTTCCAACATTTGATTTATAAGATGGAAATTTCTGATGGTTCAACATGAACAAGGTGATTTATATCATCAAAAATAAAATAGTTCATGATGGAATTATTGATGGTTACCATCAAGATAATGTTGGTTCATCAAAAATGTTGACTTGGGTCATTGATATGTTGTTTCCCCCGATAGTTTTTCCATATTAAACTGTGATGTCGTGTTATTTTTCTCCAAAGAAGTGACTTTTGTTTTAAGTAAACCTTTAAAAAAATTGTGTTTGAATTCATGTCATTTTCCATATCGCATTCAATGAAGAAGTGTTTAGTGCAAATTTATTCTAAATTTATTGTTTTTTTAAGATTATTCATTTTTAAACTAGACACAGAAAGCAGGTTGCACCTTTAATTTTGGAGGCAAGTATACTCGTGTAGAAAATAGTCATTTTCTAAAATTTTAAAACTGAATAAACCAGAACTCTCTCCCCTTGTTGCGACTCTGAATCTTATCTTCCTCGACGTGTTAAAGTCAAAATAATTGAATCTTTCTGTTAATGGATTTGAAATTTATTTCTTCTTACATTTTGCATCATTTATTCTCACTCAGCACAGTTTTTCCATCTTTCGGCCCTCCTCCCCTTATAGTTTCAAGTAATAAAGATCAAAATAAGCCGAAGCAACTGTTCTATTTTTTTTTTTTTTAATGTGTAAATTCCCTGACAGTTTTCTTAGGAAACAACAGAGGGAGAACAATTTTTTCTGAAACAATTGTCTCTTCTATTGTTTGATTCAAGAACTTTTCAGGGTGCAGAAAATTATGACAACAAACGAGTAGAGAATCGTCTCATCTAAGCTTTTCAGGGTGACAAACATTTCGTTAAAAAAGATAGAAAGGGGTTTACTTTTATCATTTTTTTTTTTTGCGAGTACAATGCCCTTAACGATTCGTTAATTTGTCAGAGAAAAATTTGGAAGCAAAAAATAGATTCCGTGATATAAGTAGCTTTATGAGGCTAAACAGTGGATAAAAAAATAATCAAGCATCATCATTCAACAGTCAACATTATCCCATTCTGATTCCAAATTTCTGAGTTATTTAATGATTTTTGCCAGCGATTTTCCATACCTAACTGTTGCAGTTTCCCAATAAGAAAGAAAGTGTATTTATATATGTTACCGGCAAATTTGAAATCCGGCATTCTACAGAATGCCTAGGCATTGTATATAATGCCTAAAACTAGCAGGCAATGTATGAAACGATTTATATTTCACACATTTCCTAGGCATTCTATAGAATGCCAAATGAGAAAGTATAAAATGCATCTCCGATTCGTTTCGTAATGTAATGAAATGTAATTCAAAATGCCATGTTGCAACAAGTAGGTTAATTTCTTATTTTTTTATATGAAAATTTTGTTCCCCTTAATAAGAAATGCATAAATTATGTTTTGTACAACTTTCATTTTTCTTTACCAATTCTGAAAAAAATTTTTTTAATGACACTTTCATTATTTTTTTTTGAGAAATGCACACCATTTACATAAAAACCTCATCAGGACGTTTATTTCATACTTTGCCTAATAGCATTGATCATTCTTTATGTCATTCTTTTCTCTCAATTTAGAATGCCTAGGTATTATGTACAATGCCTAGGAAAAGTATGTAATACTTCTCATATTTCATACCTTGCCTAAAAACATCCGGCATTATATACAATGTCTAGGCATTCTATAGAATGCCGGTATTTCATACTTTGCCGGTAACATATCTACGGCAAGAATACGATTATTACATTTCATGAAAAACAAAGCTTTTGAGCCGTTAGAGAGATTCAGTTAAAATTTAGCGGTATGTTGGAAGTTTTTTTTAAAGATCGAACACAATTTGTTGCTGTTGCTCACATTTCGGTTACGATGTCGAAATGTAGCGATTTTGTGCTTATCTTAAACTTATGTCATATGTAATTATAGTTGAGAAAATTTATAGACTTTACAATTGAAAACTTTGCTATCATTATTAAATGAAATTAAAAAATATATAAATAAGTTTTAAAAAATGGGTTTCACATGTAGTTATTTTTGGAAAAAGGGTCTAATAATGGCATGCAGTATAATGCAATCAATGACAATATAAGCAAAAAGTAAAACTAACGAAGAGGCTGAAAATTTTGACCACTCTACTGGATAAGAAACTTATTTCCCAAATTGCTGTTACATCTCATTATTCTCAGATTTAAAAAAAAAACATGAATTTTTTTATAGCAAAAAAAGGTATATGTAATTAGAGAAAATGCGTTTTTGCCTCGGATTTCGTAAATAAAAATACACTAATTAGTTTCATATTTAAGAGTTATTAAGTTTGTATTGCAACTAAATTCGAAAAAATCTGGTTATTATAACCAGAACTTATATATATTATAAGTCATTCAAGTTTTTTTTTCTGCATTGTACGTATGTGTATTTAGCAACGTGTATTTTATAATTTTTTTTTACTTTAAATGTACAAACTAAAATTATTTTAATGAAATAGATAATTGATTCTTTAATGTTTCATTATTTATGTTTTAGTAAAAACAGTCGAGTAAATATTTTAACGACACATAGTCTTAACCCACTTTCAATGAACGTTTAAAATTAGGGCATTCAATTCAATGTTCAAACCCTTTTTTTTAATTCATGCTTGATTAAAAAATTTTTTAACGTTAATCTTTTATTTATATAGAATTACTCCTTTACTCATCTTTAAAACACATTGCTTATTTATTTTATTTTATGTATTCTTATACAACATTTCTAAAAGGATTTTATTTTTAGAACTGTCGGATACATTTTAAAATATCAAAAACGTGAGCTATCATATTCTATATCATTCACATATCGCAACTAATGTTTAAATATTTTCGATAATGACTAAAAATTTTAAGTTAAAACTAATCTATTTAAACCATGATTTTAACAATTTTTTATGAATTTTTAAATACAATTACGAATTTTACTTTCAAAATTCTGATGTATGGATAAATATTTAAAAAAAAAAAAATCGAAACAGGGTACAATATTTTCGCATTTAAAACTTATATTGGGTATTAAAGTTACACAGCCTGCACATAATCTGTGCTTTATAAATTCTATTCGTATACAATTTTTACTGTAAATTTAGAAGCATAGAAAGGAATTAGAAAATAATATTTATTCCTAAATGAAATCATTTTCATAGTACTAACATAAACGTAATTTCAAACGATAATCTCTTGAAGAAAACAAAAATACTACTCCGGTTGCTCTAATTCTAAACTGAGAACAGGAAAGCAAACGATATTGATTACTACTTACATATCACGGGGAAGATTAAGTTTAATGGTTATGAGTCTATTTTTGTTGAAGCATGCATAAGTTGTGGTGATGGAAAAAGTTGAGCACCCCAGTAGAG
This sequence comes from Parasteatoda tepidariorum, assembly GCF_043381705.1. NCBI lineage: Eukaryota > Metazoa > Arthropoda > Arachnida > Araneae > Theridiidae > Parasteatoda > Parasteatoda tepidariorum. Next base: position 92,361,920 of record NC_092208.1, read on the forward strand.
GCAGTGATGAGCAAAATTTGGTTCTAAAAACGATTTTCGGCATCCCTTATCGTAGGTCTTCACCTGACAGCATGGAAGGATTACCTTTGAAGAAAATAACTACTAACGCCATCTATCGGCTGTTTAGAGCAACAATTGATCTTAGAAGTCAATGACACGCTCGATGTTGAGTGAAGAGAAAAGATGGGTTCCGCATATATTTTTAAATTTTGAACCATCAAAATAAAAAGTACTTCATCGAAATTTTTCTTGTATTTAACAATTTACAATCTGCAAAAATTAAATACATTATTGTTCCTCTTTATTCTTTTATTTTTGTCTAAATTAAATTAGAAAAAAAAAAAAAACTTAATCGTCTTTTCTCTTCTTATGGACAAATCAGAGTTATATTGAGTAAGAGAAATGACGGGTTGCATTAATGTTTTTCAATTTTAAACCTTCAAAATGAAAAGTTTATTGAAATTTCCCAGATATTTAATACTCTATAAAACTAGAAACATTTTCTATGCAAATACTGCAAAAAATCGAAACATTTTGTTACTTCTTTATTCCTTTTTTTGTCTAAAATAAATAGAAGAAAAGATTAACCTTATAATTTTCGTTTCTTTTGAACAAATAGTAAATTACCTATATTATAGTATATGACTTATACATTTATTCCATTATAAGTAACTTAATACTGATAAACTTTTTTGTCATCCTAACGTGTTACAATAGAAATACATAAAAATAATTATTTTCCATTCTTGAGTATTTCGCACGTGATTTTCAATAATGAACGGTTTCCAGTAGAGGAAAGATCTGTTGGAGAAACTGACATCGAGATGTTCATGGTTTATTAGTTGTGTACAATATATTCTTTAAAAAGTCATAGATGCACTACTTTTTTTTTAAGAAATGTTTTTTTTCTTTTCTTCCCTCGAGTAAAAGTCAACTCACCCGATCTTACCCCACTAGTAGGGTAAAACAGAGTACACATGTAAACTCTGTGGGTAATACTAAAATACTAATTATAGACTCTTTTAAATACTAGAATTTCGGCGAAAAAGCAACAGATAATTTTTTTTTATACATATATAAGCAGGGGTCTGTTTAGAAGAAATTCACAAAATATTTTAACTTGCAAACGGACCCTTCAGAAAATGATTTTTCTTTTTATCGAACCCTTCACAAATTTGTTTACATTCACTATTGTTTTGTTAATTGAATAAACCCTTCCCAGGGCAGAAAACAAGAAATTGAGTTTTGTCTTCGGCAGACGATTCTTCCATTATTCGTCCGAAATGAATATTCTGCGCTGAGCAGTATAGGCTAAATACCAAATATTTGTATGTTGCATCTCTAATTTAGAAGCAGCAATTGCTATTTATTTGTGAAAATTTAATTTTTTTAATTATAATTTTACAGTGCTCAGCATAATCTTGTATCTATTTACAATTTAAAAACTCCTTGAAAAAGTTTTTTTTTTGCAATAACCGGACCCTATTTGCCCAAATTCATAAAAGCAGGACCCTGGTTGAAAGAATGTGAGTATAGATGTATATATAGAGAAATTTTTAAAAATTCTTCCTATGATTCCTTTTTTTCTTCTTCCTAAGATACTTTTAAGATAAACATTTGTGTTCAGTAAAATGCTACTTTATTCATTTAGATTGAGTATATCGGTTTGAAGTATAAAATTCGAACAATATAGCTAAAATTCTTAATAATTTTTCAATTTACAAATCAAACTTTTGACCGGGAAAAGAATATTAATCAACATACATTTAAAAAAAGTTGCCACATATGGCTGCTGTTTGTAGGCCAATGTCTTCTTTCTTCTGCAGAGCTAAAAGCAGACTTTCCGCCTATATTTCTGTTTTGCTCTGCAGAACCCTTTCACCCACTGACATGCACTCGCAACGAATAACCTTTGACACAGCTAATTAAGAATTGCTCAATCATTCATAATAATTATAGATTTGCGTATATGCTTACCTCTACGATTTAAATTTACTTTTATAGGCTGGGGGACCGAATTTCGAAAAATACAACTTCTTCAGAATTCGATTTCTCGAGAAATATTTTGCTCAAATTTTGTATTTTGCTAATTTAAAATTGCATTCTTTCAAATGATGTAAAAATAATATACCTTCCTTACAATTCAAAAGTTTTTAGACTATTGTTAAATAATATAATATTTACTAAAGATTATATATTGCATGAAATTATAACTTCAGAAAAATGAATTTTATAATTGTATGCAAAATGTTTTTTAATTCGTTAAACAAATATTGGGATAGGGTGAAATACGCAAAAAGTAAGATTAACATTAAAGAATTTCGAACCGCGCTCCTGATCAACCAGATACTACTCCGTATATCTTGGGGTATGCTTAATCAGAGAAAGTACATCATTTTTATGTCCAATTTCCTAACTTAAAATATCGATTGCACTAATTAACCGCCATCAGGGAAATATGATCCCCTTAGTTTGGTTAGGAGAGCGATGGACTCAATCTTAATGGTTCTCAAATATGCTAATTAGTAGTAGTACTTACAATACGTTGAGTTGAGAAATCAAGCACAAGAAGGCATTTTCTCTGATTAACATACCTTTTTTTTTCCCATAGGATTTTGATTCCCGATCCAGAACAATATAAGGTGTAGTAGAGTCAATCTGGGAAATATGGTACTAATAGTTTGTTCAAGAGAGCGGTCGAAAGTTTGAACCTCTTTATATTAATTGTACTTTTTGCGTATTTCACCATATCTCAAACACTTTTTCAGTGAATTGAAAAAATTTTGCACACAATTATAAAATTCGTTTGTCAAAGATTTATTTTATTATTAAAGAATTATTTTTTTGCCCTGCAAAAAAATAAAGTTTAGTAAATATTTAACATTTTTAATTGTTTAATTTAATAATAGTCAGAAAAGTTTTGAACTGTAAGGTTTTTATTCATAATTTTAAAGTGTGTGCAAAATACAAAATTGGAGCGAAATCGGCTGAAAAGTTCTTGAAAAATCGTATTCTAAATATACGACTTTTCTAAAAGTTTACTTTCTCTTCAATAAAGACTTTTAAGAAGTGATTTTCATACACAATACATAATTTTAAATTTGTTTCCGTTTCATGAATGATGTATTTTCTGAAGACAAAATATTTAAAAAATGTTTCTTAATAAACGGAGTCAGAATTAAAGTTGAAGAATTGTGAGAATATTGCAAAATTCTTAAAATTGATAGATATTCAAAGCTAAAAAAAAATGAGATCTTGTTAATTTTATAATTGATAAGATCCAAAGACGTAGATTTCAAAAACTTTTTGTTTCCTTTGATGATGATATTTTCACTAAACGAAAAGAACAAAAAGAAAAACAAATTAAATGTGATATTTGTGATCAATATTACAGAAAATCACATTTAAGAAAAGATGAAAAGACCTAAAAAAAAGCCGTATTCAAGATGCTATCCAAGAGATTGAAACAGCTTTTGAAGCTAGATTGAAAACTTATTCCTTAAATAACATTTTTAATTTTAAGATTCCTTTAGATTTTTCAGACGTACGATTATGGATAAAATAAAAGATTTGGTTAATACCACAAGAGCTGAAACTAAACTATTTTATAAATTTGTAAGAAATGGAAATGAGATTTTTCATTCAAAACTATTAATGAAATAAAATTGAATGATTTAAATGAATATTATTATGAAGTAATTGATAAATTATTGAGAGAAATGAATGAGTTAGTTCAGAGATTGGCATATCAATGAAATTTATAATTCAGAACTCGGAAAACTTTCAAATATCTTCTTGGAATGCTAAATATACTCTCTTGTCGGATCATCAGAACTGAAAAATGAAATAAATGAGTTTGTATCGATAATAATGAATTCGACAAGAAATATTGATAACTGCTAATCAAATCAAGAAAAATTTTATATACTGAAATATCAATAGCATGAACCAATAGGTTTTGTTATTATATAATATAATATCTGAACATCAATATTATAAATATCCTGTTGTTTATAGAGGAAAAAACACTGCAAATATATTCTGCAAAACGTTAAAAGAAGAAATTGAAGAGATATAGAGCAAAATTAAACCACTTAATATGAGTAATAAAGAAGAAAAAGCATGAACCAATCAAAGGCATGAACCAATGGGTTTCGTTATTATATAATATAATATCTGAACATCAATATTATAAAGATCCTGTTGTTTATAGAGGAAAAAATGCTGCAAATATATTCTGCAAAACGTTAAAAGAAGAAATTGAAAAGATATAGAGCAAAATTAAACCACTTTAATATGATTAATAAAGAAGAAAAACATATTTTAAAAAAAATAATAAATAAATGCCACATACGTGAAAATGAGATAATAGATGAGAAAAGAAAAGCTAAGAGATAATTTAACTGGTCAATATAGAGGTTCAATTCACGAATCCCCATGTATTTTAAACTATAAAAATCCAAAATTTGTTCCAGTTTTTATTTCCCATCTAACAGGATATGATGAAATAAAAAATCGATTCTATACCTAATACAGAAGATAAATACATATCATTTAAGCAAAAAAAAATTGGTTCTCTAAAACTAAGATTTATTTAGATTTATGACTAAGATATAGTTTATCCAAAAACTTATCGTAAGAGCAGAACAGAGAAACTTTTAAATTGTTAAAAATGATTTATTTGATCTATTTATTAGAAAAGGTGTATGACTATATGGATTCGTGGGAATAAATGTGAAATAAAAAAAAATTACCACCGAAAGACGAATTTTGTAACAAACTGAATGAATATTCATTTAGTATTCACCTCGTTTTCTAAATAAACAAACAGCTAGTTCAGCGGAAGTAACTTCCCCCGGTTCGTGCGAACTTCCGTTACATCGCTATAGCCTTCTTATTATTACGTTTTGCATCAGATTGTTGGCGTTTTCTCTTATCTTGACAGCGTTTGTTGTTTGGAAATAAAAATTTGTTTTATTAAATCGAAATGCGCTTTTCCTATTATCACAAGTTGAATGATGATGGCCAGAAAAAATTGTCATATATTCAGTTGTCTGATCCTTTTTCTGGAGAGTTATCTTAAAGTTTAAAATATGAAATGCAATTAAGTTTTTAAAAGACACTCTAACAGCTAAATATTAAGTTAAGCACAGCTTAAAACTTGTAGCTTTTATATATGACATTAAAAGAAGTACAAAATATGGCTTTATTATCAATTTATAACAGAAATTTTATTTTCTTCAAAAAATTAAATTTCATAATGGAGATTTTTTTTCTTCCTTAAATAAAAGCAATATCTTCAATTCCCGCACGCAAACACAAAAACAAGAGATATGTTACTTCATTAAATTTTCTTAAATGCATTTATTTTATTTTTCTTTCGGAAGTTTAATTGTTTAAAGCAGGCGTGGTCAACACTGAGCATCTTGTGCACCACTTTTAGTCAAGGGCGGCGCCAGTAGGGGGTCAGGGGGGCAATTGCACCCCTGTCGGGCATGGCCAGCCCCCCCCCCATCGGGAAAAATTTAGAGTCTCGTCGGGAAAATAGTCTGGTCACATTTGTTTCTAAATAATGTCAAAAAATTCCTATTAAAAATTTTTGTAGTTAATTTTTTATTTATTTATTTTTAAGAATTAGTAACAAAAATTTGTAAAATATGTAAATTCTATGTAATTGTAGTTTCACTGCACTACTTGTAACTTTGCCCATACATTGTTAAACTAGAGACCGGATGCGATTAGACATGGTTGAAATTTGCGACTTTTTGAAGTCCCTTAGAAATCCTTTCCCACAGGCACATCATTTTCTTGGAATAAAAGCCTGGGGACAGAAAGAGACGCAGGTCCTCTTCTTTACAGATTCTTTTTTTATGTAATGTGTTTATCAATGGTTTATGGGATCACATAATTGCTTTTTGAAATTTTCAAGTAAAATAAAAGTATAAAAAAAAATTCCAATTTTAAAAAAAATTTTTTTAATACTTTTAAATGAGGAAAATCATTTCCTTATTCGGATTCACGGTTTATATTTTAATCAACGCAATAAATATTCAGTCGGAAAAAAAGAAAAACAGTAACAAATTTTTTTAAATTTATTATTTTTTTTATCATTGTCTTAGTAGTAAAAAGATTGTTGATTGATTCAGAAAAACAATTAAACTGTTCGTATTCAATATCTTTAAATATATATTAATCAACATAACAGATTCTCATTGACTTATTTTATGTACAGTGTATAAAATGGAAAAAGGGAACACTTAATAAACTTTTAATTTAAGCATATTTTCACGTACAAAGAGTCAATACCATATTTTAAGTTACGAAAATGAGCAGAAAAGCGCATTCTGTTCTGGATAAACTTGCAAGTTTGTCTATAGTTTTAGGTTTTTAATATTCAAAATGAGGAAACAGCCGCAATCTGGAAGATATGGTCTGAAGTAAGTTATTGCAGAGAGAGAGTTGGAAAATTTGGGTCCTTTAANAGAAGATTTAAAATCAAATTCTTTTTAAAAATACTTGTACTTTTACTCGTTACTTTTTAAAAGTAACGTTGCCATATATGGTCAATACCATATTTTAAGTTACGAGAATGAGCAGAAAAGCGCATTCTGTTCTGGATAAACTTGCAAGTTTGTCTATAGTTTCAGGTTTTTAATATTCAAAATGAGGAAACAGCCGCAATCTGGAAGATATGGTCTGAAGTAAGTTATTGCAGACAGAGAGTTGGAAAACTTGGGTCCTTTAATTTTAACTTCACTCTTCGATTATAGCCTATTATCTCGAGAACTTTTTGAGTGTATTGAAAAATGTTTACATAATATTATGAAAAACATTTTACACACAAATTTTTAAGCAAAATTAATTTTAAATAATTATTCGTTATTTTTTATTAGTTTATTAAATAGTAGTTGTAAAATATATTGAATTGTATGTTCTACATATTTTTACATCCTTTTAATTTCAGTATACAAACTTTCAGTGCAATCGATCAATTAGTTTCGGAGTTATCAAATTTTAAAAAAGTTAGTTTGCTTAAAATTTTATTTATCTCGAATTATTCAACCGATTTCATTCAAATTTTGTATTTAACAATTTAAAATTACCTTCCATAAAATTATATAAAAATTTGTATATCTTGCTATTTTATTTTATCCGTCATTGAATAACAGATCCAATTTTCGGGTTTGCGACTACTAATGTTCAACTCCGTAGCCTTGTAATTTTGAACCAATCCAGAAGACGAGGAAACTCCTGGATAAGTACCCACAGAGGTCTTGATTTGTTGTGGGAACATGGAGTACTTTGCGACTCGACATATTTAACGTGCATCAGTCGCTATTTACTACACGATGATTTCAAAAATCGAGATTCAGAATTTTTCAATCGCATACTATAAATACAAATATAAAAAATATTAAATATTTCATAACTATTTAAAACTATATTTTTTGCATGGCATTACCTTCGGAAAAACGAATTTTTGCAATTGTATGAAAATTTTTCCGATTCAATCAAAACGCAAAACGTTCTTGAGATATGACGAGATTGAGATACTATCATCATTATCATTGAGCTATTATTTCGAAGCTATTACTATGCAATTTCTATGAAGTTAACAAAAGAGGAAAAAATGAAAGACGTTTTTATTTATTTATATCTGAAATTAATATTGAAAGTGAACATAATTTCACCTTATTTTCCTCTTTCAATCATAATCCTTAAAATTATCAAAATTAAAATTATTAAAATTATATATGGATAACCACCAGCTAAATTACCTTTCTATATAAAAATGAAAAATTATTTTGCTATTATCAGCAATATTGACATATACTTCAAATGAATGTACAGTGAGCAAAAAAATAAATGGACCCACCGGAATAAATTTTAATCTTAAGTTCGGTTCTTCATGTTCTAGGACACATTCTTAATGGTACGAGAGGGTGACATCAAATCAGAGCCGTTTTTAAGGAAGGGCCCAGTGCCTCGAGTTCTGATGGGGCCCCCGAAAAGTCTTAAATCTCATTGCATTTTTTTTTATTAAAATTCTAACTCATTTATTATTTATAACTCAAGAGGGCCTCCAGATCCCACTTTATTTGGTCTGTTCTGGATAAAATTGATACAACAAATGTAATTTTATTTTAATTTTACTTACTGCTAATAGACAGAAACAACATATGATTTTGTTTAATAGAGCATTTAAATCAAATGATCATAAGCTAAAAAAATTTTTGAACATGAGAAAATTTTTTTTTAAAACTCCTGTGTGACAGAAATTTTCCATGTTTCCCCTAAATATGAAATATGTTTAATTTGTAATATTATATTTCGTACACGAAATTAATTTATTTAGTTAGCTTATGATTTTAGTGTTTATTGATCATATTTGTTTCTATTTTTAACTCCTTTCTGTTGCTATTATGTGTTTAAAGTTAATAAGGCTTCTCAATTTTTTTATTAATAAGGCTTTTAAATTTTCTAATCAAAGTCGAAAGAATTTCTTAAAATTATAAATCGAAACTATGTATATGAAATTTTGACAACTTTATTTTTATTTTAAACGTGTGCATTTAATTTAATGAAATGAAAAAAATGGAAAAATACAAATAAACGACTGAATGAAATAAAAAAACTTCGTTGTCATATCATCTTTTAAATAATTTGAGTATTAATAAACTATTTAAAAATAAGAAAATTTTTAGTTTAAAAGGTCAAAAATTTTTGATTTGTTTAAAAGGTAATTATGCTCCATCATTCGATCATGAGACTATTTAATATCTGTTCCTAAGGATCAGAATTCTTTTTTATTTTACTTTATAGGAAAAATTATATGTACTTAATACTTTCATGTGAATTGCTGCAATTTTAAATACCTAAACGATCATTGAAGTTGTCAATTTAAAAAACAATTAACACTTTAACAATTAATAAGCAAAAACGTAGTAAAGAAATAACTGTCGCAAACAAATTAATATTAAGAACGAAACAAAGATGATATCAAATTATGCTGAATCACTAGTGAGACAGGTGGGATGAAAGACATCGAAACCAATTTGATTGAATAGTAAAACTAGAAGGTGTTTCTAAAATCCGGAAATCAATCAGGCTTCAATTTTTTTTTTTATTTTTTTTTTTCACGAAATTTATTAGGGGCTATTCGTTAGATTTCAATATGGGTTATATTTTTTCTTAGATTAAATATTAAACATTATCAAATATTTGCCTTTTAAAATCTTTCACTCAATAATAATTATTAATTCTATATTCATTCTATAATAATTATTCTATAATTGTAATTCTAAAACTAATTGCTAATTGATATAAAGTTTTAGTGTGTTCCATTGATATATTAAATGTCATCCATCAGCGGAGCCCCGACATTACAATTAAAGTTTATTAAGGTAATTACGAATATTATAACCTTAAAACAGACTATTTTTAAAATATTTAATTCGAGGAATGTAGATTTTTCACTGTTTTATCATTTTCAATCTTAAATAAGGTTTTATATCCGACAGTTAAATTTGCAGTTCTTGTGTTATATCTAGTCTAGTTTCGAATTTATTTTTGGTGCATATACGAGGGTTGCTATTTATATTTCTGGCCTAATAATGAAAAAACAAATATGTAGGATCGAAATTGGTTTTATTGTTTTTCAAAATATTCTCCATGATGATCAATACACTTTTGCATGCGTTTGTACCAATTTTCAAAGCACTTTTTCCAGTCCGATTGAGGTAACTCCTAAACATGCGTTTTGAATGCATCAACCGCTTCTTCGGGGGTCGAAAATCGTTGTCCACGTAATTTATTTTTGATGTGTGGGAATAAGAAGAAGTCATTGGGTGCCAAATCAGGGCTGTACGGCGGATGACCCATCAGTTCGATCTTTCGCTCCGTCAGAAATGCCTTTGTTTGAGTCGATGTTTGAGAGCTCGCATTGTCATAATGAAGAATGAATCGCCTGTTCTTCTGCTTTTTTCGAATTTCTCCGATGACTTCTGGCAAACAAATGGTCGTGTACCATTCAGAATTGACCGTCCTGCGTTCCTCTAACGCCACTGTTGCCACATGACCGTTAATGCCGAAGAAACAGGCAATCATTTGTTTCGATGTGCTTGAACGTATTTTTCCTAAATTTACTTGCACCAATCGACACGAGCCTTTTTTTGAGCGTTTGTTAGATTATGCGGGATCCAACGCGAACAAATTTTTTTTACGCTCAAATGTTCATGCAATATTTTATTGATGCTAGTCATACTAATGTCCAAAGACGCCTCTATCTCACGGTATGTCACATGACGATCTTGCTATCACGAAACTTTCACAGCATCGATCTTTTCTGGCACAACAACGGATTTTGGACGACCTGCACGGGATTCGTCCTGGATCGAACATCGACCGCAATTAAATTCGTTATACCAATTTTTTACAGTGCTGTAGGATGGCGCATTATCGCTGAATAAAGAATTAAGTTCATCGAAGCACTCTTGTCTTGACAATCCACGTCGAAAGTTGTGAAAAATAATGGCACGAAAATGTTCACGATTCAATTCCAATTTTTTGAAAGAGAAGAACTTTTCAATTTACTATCAACAACACAAATGAAGCTATAATGGTAAATCGTCTGCTGAATTTATGTTTAAAAGTATCAAACTTTCGATTAAAATCGTCTGCGGTCGCCTAGCAACACTTACTGTTGCCAAGGCCAGAAATATAAATAACAACCCTCGTACATAAGCTGAAAATGAATAAGATAAGACGAATTATGGTTTACTTCTAAATGAACTGAAGATACTTGTTATAAAAGTTAAAAATGGTAATTTGGAAATTTGGAAAGCATTTTTCAAGAATGTCAAGTATCCAAATGACCAGAGTTGGCCGTTGATTACAGTAATCGATTACAACTGTAATTGATTACAGATAATTACAGCTATGTAATCAATTACTTGTAATCACGATTACAAGTAATCAATTACTTGTAATCGTGATTACAACTTTCAAAAAATTTTGATTACAGCTGTAATCATGATTACAATTTTGATTACAGTAATCAATTACTTGTAATCATGATTACAAGTAATTGCGATTACAAGTAATCACAACAAAAACGATTACAAGTAATTATGATTACAAGTAATCAAAATATATGATTACATGTAATCATGATTACATGTAATTTGATTACATGTAATTGTGATTACTTGTAATCAAACTATACGATTACAAGTTATTACGATTGTATACTATAGTCAAATTTTTTATGTAAGTATTCATGTGTTTACATATTTTTATGTACATAGAATGTACGCACGCATGAACGTACAATTTGCGATTCCTATACATACAATGTATGCACAAACGTTGTTTGTACGTACAATATTCATAATTATATTGTAATATACTTAATGCAATGCGCATATGCTTAGTACATATAATTATGCATTTATGATACATGTACGCATGTATGTTAGTTTGTACAAAAAGGCAATGTTTTGTATCTTTGTATACATAGACAATGTATGTATGAACGTATATGAAAATAATGTTTATGCGTTTGCATGCTTTTATGTACTTAAGTGCATATATTGTATAAATTTACGATAATAGCACGTATATACAATGTACGTTTGTATATAAAATTGTACGTATTTGCGTACAATATGTAAAAATGTTATTTAAAGGTACAATATATGCACATAGTTGCGTAAATAAAATGCGTACATGTATACATGCATATTTATATGTACATCGATATATGTGCACGCAAAGTATGTACTTATGTACAACTTACGTATGTACTTGTATAACTACATACTTTGTTAATACTTATGCGCATGTAATGCATGGATGTACAAAAAAATAGTTATATGCACAATGTATGCATGTGCATACAACGTATACATGTACATAATTACAAGTAATGTACAAATACGTGCGTACATTTAAATATATGTAATTACAATATACACATACATTGTGCATACATTAAAAAAATTTATATGAGTAAAGTTATTAAAATTTGTTTTAAAATTATTCTAAGGTATATGAAACTCGACCTCATATTTTTTAGAAAGCAAACGATAATTTTATTTGGAATTTCTAAATATTAATTCCACACATAAAATTTACCGTTTTTCTTACCATTTAAAAAATTTCTATGAATCATGCATTATGTTATAAAAAAAATAAATCTGTATTGTCAAACATTTCATGAAAATACCTGAAAATAATTTTTTATTCAGAGAATTTCAAAATGATATAGAACAATTAAAGCTGAAAACTAAATTTAAATATCGTTTGATTTTGTCATTTAACTTGCTTGAGTCATTAAAAGTTAACTTACATGCATTTTATTTATTGCATTGTACACATATTTAGACATAAATGTAATGTACATATGTATACGTGTAATGTATGTACGCATGTACAATGTATGTACATACATTCATGTATTGTACGTGCATATATAGTACATATGGATATGCATACATGGAACATACGTGTATTGTACATGTGTGGATACATTCATTGTACATATATACATTGCACCATATGCATAGATAGGGATAGCATGCATGTACACATGTAAAATTTGTACGAAAGAATTATGCCCAATATATTTATGCACATACGTACTGTATATGTACACACATATGTACATTATATGAACATTATATGTTCATTTCATCATATGTACATTATATGAATATACATCTGTACGCTATATGTATATACATCTGTACGCTATATGTATATACATCTGTACAATATATGCATCTCAAATGTGTGTACGTACGTTATGCATGTCGAATGCATGTATGAATATATGTGAAATATAAATACGCCCAATGTACGTACAATAGTTCACAAATGTATTATGCATATTTGGATACTTACATTGAGCATGAACATATTATGTACATGTACATAAATACACTGGACATGCATATCATGTACATGTATACATACATATATTGTACATCCTACAGATATACCTATATTGTACATGCATACATATATTGTACTGTTCATAAATAAATTGCACATACATGCATGGGACATACATTGTACAGACAATGTATGTATGTTCGTACAAACACAAGTACTTGTATATACATGCGTACATGAACATAGATATACATTTTACATACACAAATATTTGCATAAAATGCATATATTCATTGTGTATAAATGTACATGCCTACATTGTTTGCACATACATACGTAATTATTATCTATATACATACGTACATATATTTTATACCTACAATATAAGTGTATGTACATGTGTGTGATACTAAAATGTCTGAACATATGCACTAGATAAAATCATATGTACATACATTTCAGTTACATTCATTTGTACGTATACAAATACGTACAAAATGCAGTACATGTTAATACGTGCAAAATGTATCATTATAAAATACATTCTACTATCTACTGTAAAATATAATCATTTATAAGAATACAATAGTCTTGTAATCGTGTAATTAGATTACATGTAATCATAATTACATGTAATCAAATTACATGTAATCAAATTACATGTAATCATATATTTTGATTACTTGTAATCATAATTACTTGTAATCGTTTTTGTTGTGATTACTTGTAATCGCAATTACTTGTAATCATGATTACAAGTAATTGATTACTGTAATCAAAATTGTAATCATGATTACAGCTGTAATCAAAATTTTTTGAAAATTGTAATCATGATTACAAGTAATTGATTACTGTAATCGACTATGTAATCATGATTACAGCTGTAATCAAACTTTGTAGTCACGATTACAAGTAATTGATTACCGTAATCAATATTGTAATCATGATTACAGCTGTAATCAAAAATTTTGAAAATTGTAATCATGATTACAAGTAATTGATTACTGTAATCAAAAAATGTAATCGATTACATTTTTGGCCAACTCTGCAAATGACTTAATTTATTAAATTTAAAAAAAAATTTTTTTAAAAACATCCTAAAGGCAGGTGTGTATATTTGGGGCTGATGATTATGAAATCTAACACAAAACTGTGAGATCGTGGTGTCTATTCCAGCTGATGACACTTATTAATTATTATTTCTCAATACTGAAAAATTTTTTCTTATTTTTTTAAGTACGCATGTTAATAACTAATAATTTAACAATTATTTAAAAAACTGCTCCACTACCTGTTCATTTTGCTCACTAACCCTCGTGGTTGCTTCTACATCCATTGCAGGTTAAGAGGAAAAACGGTTTATTTCCTTTTTTTTCTGCAAAAATTACGATTGAATTACCATTTCCATTTTGAAGATGATTAAATTTAAGCAAATCAATAAAATTGATATCAATCAATAAAATTGATAGCAATCAATAAAATTGGAAAATTGGTACCTGCCGCAGAGTTATTACTCAATAAAGTTGGACTCATGGGATAGAGCATTCTCCTTCGAATGAGGTGCACCAAGTTCGAATCCCAGTGATGGCTGATCGATATGAACTCCACATCCATCTTTTACCGACCACAGTGCTAACGTGAAATATCCTCAGTGGTAGGCGGATCATGGATTAGAGTTCTCTTGGTATCAGACTAACCGTGGGAGAATTTCGTGGTTTTCCTCTCCATGTAACTCAAATGCGGGCTAATTCCATCAAAACGTCCTCCACGAAGGCAAACATTTCTTCCACTACTTGATCCAGGAGTTCTCTTGTCTGCTGGATCGGGTTCAAAATTACAAGGCTACGGGGTTAAACATTAGTAGTAGTAAACTCGAAATCTGGTGGGCTGCTCAATGACTGTCACAAAATAAACTAATAATTTGGCCACGATAGCTTGGTTGATGGTAGGGCTATGGACTCGTGTTCGTGAGAAAGGGAGTTCGAATTGAACCTGCCCAAGTAACTGGTGCATGTTAAATCTGTCGGGGTCATAAACTACTCCAAGTTCTCTTAACAATTCAATACCTCTGGGTATTGATCCAGGAGTTTCCTTGTCTGCTGGATAGGTTTTAAAATTTTAACGCTACGTAGTTAAACATTGGCTCAAAATTGAGTCAATCTTTCAACGGCGATTATAAAAAAAAAACTAATAATCAAACTGCATTTTCTTGTATTTTTTATTACTCCTTGCATATTTTCTACACACCTTCATAATTTTATGTTTCTAAGTCTAACAGATTTTGATCTGCAAAGCAAAATGTATGTCTTACAGGAAATTGATTTTGATGATGTGATAGAAGATTCGCCTCTCATAAAGCGCGAAAAGTATAGTTACCTTAAATTTTCGATAAAAATAATGTATATAAGCCTTTATAATTAATTTAGATGTTTTTTACTCTTAAAATAAAAATTTTTTTAAAAATTATTCAAAATAATTTTTTTTTCTCTAAATTTACTCATAAAGGGCCCCCAGATAATGACAGGCCTAGGGCCCCTATAAACATAAAAACGGCTCTGCATCAAATATACTAATTAATTAGTCCAAACGATGTTTTAAGTTAGGAAATTAGACATAAAATCGTTATCCGATTAGACATACCTTTTCTTCGACGGATTTCTGACCCCCAAAAGAAATATTGTTTTATTAGTTTTTTCAGGAGCACGCCTTGAAAGTTAGCACCCTTTAATGTTAACTTTAGCTTTTGCGTATTTCACTATAGCCCAATTTTTTTTAAGCGATTTGAAAAAGTTTTGCATACAATTCCAATCTGATCAATCAATTCGTATTCCTTTTCTAAAGATAGTTTCATGCAAAATAAAACTTTTAGTAAACATTTATTATTACTTTATTTAAGGGATGTCGAGAAACTTAAGAAATGTAAAGTGTACAATTTTTTCATCATTTGCAATTTTAAATGTCAAAATACAAAATTGAAGCAAAATCGGTCATATAAGTCCTGAGAAATAAAAAAAAAAAAAAACTTTTATTTTTCAAAATTTGGTCCCCTAACTTCTTAATTTTTAGTGTCCATTTTTTGTGACTTAAATTTCGTAACTCTGAAGGCAAATTTAAATCGTAGAGGAAAGAATGTTTCGCGTTGATATGTGGTAAACAATAATTAATTAACTGTGTGTAAGGTTATTC
Source organism: Parasteatoda tepidariorum (assembly GCF_043381705.1). Classification (NCBI taxonomy): domain Eukaryota; kingdom Metazoa; phylum Arthropoda; class Arachnida; order Araneae; family Theridiidae; genus Parasteatoda; species Parasteatoda tepidariorum. The sequence goes on from NC_092208.1 coordinate 92,378,000, forward strand.
GTTGCTGGCGTATGTCAATACGTAAAAAGCTTCTGCAGGGCGAAACAGAAATCTTGGCAGAAAGTGTGTGCTTTCAGCTTTCCAGAGAAACGAAAACATAGGCAGACAAACAGCAGCCATGTGTGGCAATTTTTTTTAAAAATGTAAGTTAGTTAATATTCGTTTATCGGACGAAAATTTAAAATTTGTAAATTGAAAAATAATTATAAATTTAATATACATTGTTTGAATCTTATATTTTAAGCCGATGGACTAACTTTTTTTCTCAAATGGAGAAATTAGCATTTTGCCGGACATAGATGTTCACTTTAAAAGCATCTTTGAAAAGAAAAAGGAATCGCAAGGAGAAATTTTAAAAGTCTCTTTGTATTTATTTACAATATATATTGACGTCGAGTCCCCATATTAAAATAGCCTTTTTTTGTCCGTAAAACTATACTATGTAACAGTTAAAAAAAATTAGAATTTTACAATTTTATGGGCATAACCATTTCGAAGTTCGTTCAAAACGGGGCATGATATCTTTAAATGAATACGTGGATGCAAAAAATGTACTTAAAACTTTATTTGCAAAACATTTAAATGATTCAAAAGTCAATCGATGCACATAAAAATAACATTACATATCAAAATGTTCTTAAATGTTTTGTTAAATGTGTATAAAATTTCAAATTTTTATAACGAATAATTTTTGCGCTATGAGAGTAAGAAGCGTAGAAATTTTTTGAAATAGCGGTTACTGCTACAACTATTTTCCGTTATTACGGAAGTAATTTTTACGCTTGGTAAATTGCACCATACAGTACAAAATACATCGATAACAGAAAAAAAAATTAGGTTTAAATTTGCATTAAAAGGAATCTGCACATTATGGTATCAATATTTGTGATTTTAGATTCTTAGAAACACACTTGAAAAAAATGATGTGAGAAAAAAATTTAAAGTTAAAATTCGTTTTAATTTAAATATTTCGAATTTATTTGCTTGAGCCCCCCTGTCGGGGGAGACTTGACCCCTTGTCGGGCAAAGTCTGGCGCCACCCTTGCTTTTAGTGTAAAAAATCTTGAACATGGCAATTATAAATTTAAATTTTATGTCAAGTCAATAAGTGCTACCGTGTTAATGTTGTTCATTGAATTATACGTATAGTAACTCTTTTTTTCTAGATCAAATTAAGCTATATATTAGTAAATATCACAGATGTTATCAAAATCTTGAGAAAATTGAATTGCTTCTAGTGAAATTTAAACAATGGCTAACATTTAATCAATCACAATTTTTTGCTCATCATTTTTATATATTTAAATAAGCAAGAAAATAATAAACAGAAAATTACATTTAATTACTTTTTTTTAAAAGAAACAATTTTACAATTACAAACAATAAGGAGAAAACTTACAAGGATACAAACACTAATGTGATTTCTGTATTGTTTTAATTTTAACTAATTCTTTTATAATAAAAATTTGTTTAAAAAATTATATTTTTTTCAATTTAAATTGAGATTGTATGCCACCTCTGGTTCAAAGTAACTTTATTTTTTGTATGTCAAATATAGCACACACGAATCTGAATTATTTAGTATTGCATTATGGGAAAGTACAAATTTTATTTTAAATTACGCTTGATGAAATCTTGAAATTTAAAGAATAAGAATACTGTATATGTTAGATAAAAAAAAAATTGGAAAAATTTTAAGACATATATATAGAAAAGTTCTTTTTTTGAGATTATATAAATTTTTTAAACTCAAAATTTCAGGAAAAGGACAACATGGGCCCTTGGCTTCATCACTAAGTAGAAATAAATATAGTCAGCGTTAAAAAAAAAGTGTAGAGCTTTATTCTGTAATAATTCCAAGTAATGTTTGCGTATAGATCTTTATATTTAGTTATTTAGAGATTTTAAAAACAAACACACTTCAAAGTACCTTTATTTCTTTTTAACTTTTATGTATTCAAAGAACCTTTATTTAACTTTTATGTATTTTTCCTAAAAATGAATTTTTCATATTAATCAGCGATGATTGAATCAGCCTAAGTTAAAACATTAAAAAAGAAATAAGTTCCGGTTGCTCCGGAAGTTCATGTGGACCATAACGTCTGCAAACGAAAATAAGCCCCGCCTACAGATAAGGTGAATATGTGATATATTTGATGAAGATTTGTTATTTTTAAGAGTAGCTTCATAGCAAGTTTGGGGAGTCTTCCGAATTCATTTGTTGTTTGTTTCGTTGAAAGTTAGATTGAAAAAAATGTTTTTTTCAAAAGAATACAAGTATAATATAATACTGGATGGTGAGCGTAAGCATAAAAATCAGTTGGATGTAGTAACCCAGAAGTTCTTAGCACCACCTGCGCATAGCTTTATACGTTCAGCCATCTGATGGATTTAAATGGATACTACCAAATAATATAGAAGCTATTTAAGAAACCTCAGATGTATCTGAAAGAGGCTACATATTAGAAGTTGATTTGCATTATCCAAAAGAATTCCATGAGACCGGGATAGCTTGGTTGTCAGGGCGCAGGACTTTCGTTTTATTTTATTTTATAACCGTCGTTGAACAGCCGACCCAATTTCATGGGTTTACGACTACTTACGTTCAACTCCGTAGCCTTGCAATTTTGAACCAATCCAGAAGACAAGGAAACTCCTGGATCAGTACCCCCAGAGGTATTGATTTGTTGTGGGAACATGGAGGACTTTGAGACTCGACAGATTTAACGTGCATCAGTCACCATTTACTACACGGGGAGTCTTCGGCCGGCGAGGATCGAACCCACGACCTCTTGGATATGGGCCCAGCGCCCTACCGACCAGGCTATCCCGGCCCAGGAGTTTCGTTTGTGAAAACGGTAGTTCGAAACAGAGTCGGATTAAGCGTACGCGGGGCCCTAAGCCATTCAAAATTTTGGGGCCCTTAGGTTAATTTTTCTTTCTCGTATATTTTTTATTTATTCAAATATAAAAGTATTTACATATCTTTTCATTTAAGAAAGCATATTTGAAATAAAAATAAATAATAATAAATTAAATTTTAATAAATAATACAAATAAATATGATTAACATTATATAAAAAAATTTCGTATTTTATTAATGTAAATTTGAAATTGATTTTTTTTTAAAAAATCATTATTTTTCTTAATTTTTTAAAATTTATTTTCAAAAAATCCATTTTAAGGGGGCCCCTAAGCATTGGGGGCCTAAGGCCTAGTCTGGCCTAATAGGTAATTCGGCACTGGTTCGAATCCAGCCGGCCGAAGCCGTGTAAATGGTGACTAGTGCACGTTAAATCTGACGGAGTCACAAAGCCTCCATGTTCCCATAACAAATCTGTCTGGGGGTACCGAATTGGAGATTACTTGTTCTCTGTTCCATGTCAAAATAACGATCTGTGGATGAATGAATGGGTCTGCATTATAAATGCGTGTGACGAAGGGGTATGGCAGAAGTAGGAATTCTGGCCATAGATGGCGCCACTTGAAAACAAGAACATTCGCATCTCCTCCGCTTTAGTGGCCGACGACAACAACAACAAAAGAATTCCAACCTTTAGCACCCTAAAATAGAATACCAAATGGTTCTAAACAAAGTAAATTATTAACAATTTTATATAATAAAGAGGAATATGTTGCTCATTATAGACATTTAAAACTTAAAAAAGTTCACAGAGTATTCGAATTTAATTAATCTAATTGGCTAAAGAAATATATAGAGTACTGAAATGACAACCCAAAGCAACTAATGAATTTGAAAAAGATTTGGAAAAACAATGGAAAATATTAGAAAAATGGTAGATATGTTGTTGTTGTGACTTATCCTCGAAATGTTTCACGAAGTCAAACAATGTCTATCAGACCGTTGACCTTAAGGAAATCGAGGACAAGAAGTATATTGAGTATATATCCTCTCTGGAAAGTTCCAAACAATCCAGGATATATTCGGGAGAAGCCTGCTCAGTTTGATATTTGGAGCAGACCTCGAAGATTCTCCTGAATTCAAAAAACGAGAGACTTTTTGTGGGACCTGTGACCGCTAGCTAATCTGGAAATTGCGGTTTTAGAAGCACTGTCACAATTGAGGGCGAATGAAGAATCTGGCTCTTTGCCCGCATGCCAGTGATGGCAGGGAAGAATCTTCCACTCCTTCAAAATTTTAGAATTAACTATGGATTGATGTTCTAAAAAGGTAAGTGTTGAAGAGGAAGGATTAGCGTGGTAACAGCCCACCTTGGCCAGTCCATCCCCCTGCTCATTGCCGTATATGTCAACATGAGATGGGATTCACTGAAAATAAACATCGTGAAATTTTGAACTGATGACTTGAGAAGAATAGAAATACTAGTTTGCTCTCCAATTGTGGAGGAGTTGGAAAGAGCTGCGACTGTCCGAAAGGATCCAGAGGACCCCGAAGTCATTTTCATTAAGAACAGCTTCAAGGCCTTGTTTTGCTATTAATTCACTTTTGAAGACCGATGAGAAATCAGGGATGTGGAGGCAGATAGACAGTCTATTCCCTTCTCAATGTAGATGCCACTGCCTACGTGGTCGTCCAGTTTACTGCCACCTGTAAAATTTTTTATGGCATTGTCGGGGATCATATTTATGATTTCTAAAGTCAACTGTCTGAGATGAGCTGGGATCAAGTCCTTCTTGGTGAACGGGGTAGTTAAATCGAAGTGGAAATGAACTCTTGGGAGTCCCTCTGAGGGACTCAGACAGGATTTTAAGGAGTGGGGCTCAATTTCACTATTCGCGATCGCAACACTCGAATACGCCATCTGGGGAGAGACCGGTTTCATGCCTTTAGCCCTTCTCCCTTCCCTCTCCTCCTCTTTTCAGTTGTATAGGAATGTACTACGATATTTTCCCTTTTTATTTAACAAAAATATTTTTTAAAATAACAATGATACTTTTGTTTAGAACTATGTTTAATGTAGTTCTCAGTTCCATATAGTTTTTTAAGTTAAAAGATTTTAATCTATATGAAAATCAAGAGAGAAACTAACGTACTTCCTTCCTCTATGACTTTCCACACGCTAATGGGGAAAGCATGTGAAGTGTTGCCATAGGAAAAGAGTTCTGCTCTACGCCACCTGCAGTCCATTTCGATCGCTAATAAGGAGGCAAACACAGAAGTTTAGCCTGACTAAAGAGACTGTTTTTCTGAAGTCTTTGGTACTAATTCCAGTTGTCTAAATATAGGGAGATTCTATTATGCTAACCGTAACTAGAAAGTTTGTTAAAATACTTGGTAAGAGGTTGGCCTTTCTTCTAGTTTGGAGAGGTTGCAAGTTAGCCTCATAGAGAACAACTTCTCTAGAGCAGTTGCGTTTTAGTCCAGTAATAATTCTAGCAGCACTGAGTTGAACCTTCTCCAAGTTGGTGGCTGAGGCAACAGCTATACTTTAAGATGGGCCTAATAAATGTCACATACGTATTTCTCAGAGTGAAAGGATCAGCTCCCCAGTCTTTGCCTTGCCCGCTATGTATTAAAGAATATTTTTCTGCCCTTTGAGACAATATGTTCGATTTACTTGTCCATTCGGGATTTAAAACAAATCCCAGATATTTAGGATGCTTCTCATAAGCTAAGTCCTGGTTATCCATTTTAAATTTTGGCTGGAAATTGCATAATCTTTTATTGGTCGTAAAAAAGGTGGCAATGGATTTGGCAGGATTAAAACAGAGTTTAAATTCCGAGGCAAAGTTTGACAATTCAGAAAGAGTACTGTTAAGGTTTCTCTCCATTTCAATTAAATTGGTACCAGAGCACCAGTTTAAGTTAAATGGTAGATATAAAACTATGTTGCGATGCAAAGAAAGCTGAAAAATAATATCTAAACCAAATTTTGAAAGTAGAACTATTATATTTGATGAAACCATGGTATCAATTCATATGAATAAAATCTAAATTGTATTTAATAAACAAAATCTATGCTAGAATGAGCATTTCAGATTTATCCAAATATCTAATGGATGCATTTCATTATGATAATATGAAATAAAAATATAACGAAAATCTTAAATTATTATATCAAGACATTGATATAATGAATTTATATGATATCTATACAGATGGTTTTTATAATGATATAAAATGTATGATCCATTTATTTTGATGCATCAGATTATAAAGAAAATAATAAATATTGCATGGAAAGAAAAAGGTAAAATAAAGGATAAAAATTCTGGTGAAATAATAACTGAGATTATTGGATTGAGAACAAAAATGTATGCTTTTAAAGTATGAGTAACCAAAAAATGTAAAGGTGTGAAAAAATGTGCGGTTAAAAATAGAATCTCCTAAGAAGATTATAAAGAATGAATAAAAGCGCACACATTATCGAATAATGAATTTAATTAGAAGTACTGAACATGACATATTGACCGTTCAAGCAAATACAGGGTGCGTAGTCAAATTATTCACCTTTTAAGCACTCAAATAATATTTTTAAGCACTTAACAAAAAAATCCCAATTTAGGTAGGATTGGAAAGTTTTTGACAACTGAAGGTTTTATCTGGTTTAAACCGTCATGCCAAAAAAAAAAAAAAAANAAAAAAAAAAAAATTCGGCATTGTGTTTGACAATTGTCAAAATTTTTGGATCATGTAAATTGAATGGAGTTTTAATATGCTACGGACTGACGATACGCCGAAATTGATTGGGGTTGAATTAATTGTGAAAACGCTGAATAGAACAATGTCTTTCTGCATAATTCGTAGCGAAAATCAACATGGTTGTGGTGATATTTATTAACATCTTGNCTGCATAATTCGTAGCGAAAATCAACATGGTAAAGGAAAAATCTCATTTTGGAAAAGGGAAAATTAAGCACTTTTTAAAAACATCCAATGAAAAAAGCACCTATATAAGAGCTTTTAAAAAACGAATAAATAAGCACCTTTAAGCACCCTGAAATAAGAGAGCGCTTTCTTATTATAGGGCGTCCTATGCAGATACATTTAAAATTTAGAAGATGGCATTCATCATACCCAGAAAGCAATGCATTTCTTTTTATTGTCACCAAAATGTTGGCACTAAAAACCATTTCTCAATAAAGCAAAAATATTGCAGTTTCTAAGAGGATGAAAAATTATTTTTTAAAAAGTATTGTCACTTATTAGGTCCGAATGACGTTTTAGCTGTCTACATTGCAGCTGCAAACGTTTAGCTGACGTCACACTATAGAGATTATAGGATCCAATTGCTTTGTCCATTAAAATTTCAAGTGGATTTTAGCTGAGGAAAGAAATCTTATAATAAACTAGATTTAAGATTATTTTCACCTTAGCTTTATTCAAGGATTTTTAAACGCTTGAAAAGCCTAAGACAAACTTCGATTTAAGGTTTTGGATTAGGGAATGTGCATTGAAAGAACACAGTTCTCGTTTTAAGATTAGAAGGTTTACACGTAAACAGCAAAGATTTTTAGGTTTATATTAAAAGTTTTTGCCGAGTGAAATTAAACCTTATTTTGCTATCTGGGATACAAGTGCACTAAGGTCAAAATAAATAGTATTAATGTCACTAAAACTTTTTTTTGAAAAGAAATCACGATTCTAGTGCATTTTTAAGGAGCTAGAAATAAGGTCCAAAATAATAAATGCATAATGTATATTATTCTTAAAAAATCATTGTAATCTTTAAAAATTGTATCTTTTATTTAGTTTAGCAGTTAAAGGCTTTTAATTTTTAGTTAGCATTTAAAAATTTGAGTCTCATTTCGCTCCAAGTGCGCTAGTAGCCCTATTTATATTATTACTGTAATATATTACCATGTGCACACATTGGACTTAATCTACACACAATCATGCAGGCTGTGTCTTCAAGGAATACATTTAAGGTTCAGTATCACTTCTTGGACTTCGTCTGTAAGAACTATTGCGCAGAATGTTTTGAACTACAACATATGTTTTTGTTTCTAATGCTACTCGCCACACGGACAAGCCTGCTTGGTAAAACCGAGCACATTTAAGCAGAGCGTGCGTTTCTTGTTTTCCAGTGGCGCCATCTATGGCCAAGAATTCGACTTCTGCCACACCATACGTCGCATCCGTTAATGGGATTATAGAGCGGACCCACTCATACATACATCCATCCACAGATCGTAATTTTGAACTGAATCAGAGAACGATCGATCTCCAATCCAGTACCCCCAGAGGTATTGATTTGTTATGGGAACATGGAGGACTTTTGCGACTCGACATATTTAACATGCATCAGTCACTTCACTACACGGGGAGTCTTCGTCCAGCAGGGTTCACCCAGTGCCCTGCCGGGAGTTATTTAAAAGTGGTTTGATCATATGGTAATATATTGTATAGTATAGTGGTTGGATATTGTATATTGAATAGTATATATATGGTATAGTGGTTGTGTGCATATGGTAATATATTTCAGCCTGCAGGCTATCACGGCATTGCAACATATTGAATTTTTAAACAAATCAAATTTACAGAGATTTTAATTTTCATACGAGTTGTGCAGGGTCTTTTTGTATGCTTTGGACAGACTTAAAATATTTTTAAGCATATGTGGACATTTTCAGAAATTATGACACTCATTCGTTTAAATCAAACCTTTTTTAAATAAATCCAGGGGTGAAAAATTCCTAGAATGATCACCATAGAATTAGAAACAAATGTATTCCTTTCATAAATTAAGTAAAACTTTCTTAAAAATGTGAAGTAACTAAGTCCCATCTATCAGTCTGAAAAGGAAGGGGGTATATAATAGCATTTTCTACCTTTCTCAAAACGTAATTTCGGAATTAACGATAATTTATTTGTTTGTAGCGATCAGAAAACTTGTATTGTTATCCTGTACATAGATATAATTATACTTTTTAGAAATGGAACAATTACATGTCTCAACACTTTTCCCCTCTCCATTACCATAATTTCGGCAAATCTTTCCTTTTCACCCTGCCAGTACGTATTGGCGATCGAAATAGGCTGCAGGTGGTGTAGAACAGAACTCTTTTCCTATGGCAACACTTCACATGCTTTCCGAGCTTTCCCCATTAGCGTGTGGAAAGTCATAGAGGAAGGAAGTACGTTAGTTTCTCTCTTGATTTTCATCTAGATTAAAATCTTTCAACTTGAAATACTATATGAAACTGAAAACTGCATTAAACATAGTTCTAAAGAAAAGTATCATGGAAATTTTAAAAAAATATTTTGATTAAATAAAAAGGAAAAATATTAAGAAAAGGGAAAATATCGTAGTACATTCCTATACAACTGAAAAGAGGAGGAGAGGGAAGGGAGAAGGGCTAAAGGCATGAAACCGGTCTCTCCCCAGATGGCGTATTCGAGTGTTGCGATCGCGAATCAGAAGATGGAATCTACAGGTGTGGGGAAAAAGTAAGATTTGCAGAAACCATGGTACAGGAAAGGGGGGAAATGTGGAGAGTGCGAAAATCGTGTAGCCTTGAGACACTTATTTCATTTACAAAAAACATAAAATCTGGATACTCTAGTTAGTAAGTGGTTAAAACTTTGGTCGACGATAAAATGACAATAACTGTACTTACAATTGTCCAGAAACATCTGAAGCTTGTATAGTCATCCACCGTAAAACTAGTTAAAATGTGAGAAATCTAGTTAATTGTAACATGCTCGGAATTATGACTGACAGAAAATTCCCTATCATTATGAAATTGTATTTAGTGGTCAAGGAACAATTGAAACTTGCATATAACACTCCAGTAGGTTTTTTAAAAAAACAAAAAATAAAAGAAAAAAAATGTGATTGAAACTCTATAAACGTGTATAATTTTCAGTATATCTAAACAGCAAATATATGTCATTGTCCTTGGAGGGAAAAAAATGAACGAAAGAATGATAGAAAGCTCAAACATGAAATATACAAACAAAAATATTAAACTTTTTATTTAAAATATTGTAAACAATAAATGATTAGATATAACAAACTATGACATTTTGAAGTAGGAAGCAATTCTTTACAACAAATAATATACTATTATTAAATACATATTTATAACTTAAAAACGTATATAATATTTGGAATATCCAACTTAACTGTTAATTAACTATAAAAAATTTTTTACTTTTTTTTTCGTCGATAGTTTGAATTAAATGGGTTAAAATCACAGTTCAAATCTATAAAATTATAGATTAAGCATTTTTTTAAGCAAATGATAAAACAGCAAAAGTAAAACAAAGAATTAAAATTGTGAATTCAAAAATATTCTAAACAACAATCCATTAGTATCACAATGAAATATTTCATACGGTACAAGCACAATTATAATTTTAAATGTAGTGAAAATATTTTTCTTCCAGGGTGGACAACTTACATTACAAAACATTTTCAAAATTCCAGACAGTCTTCTATGAATTCCAAAAATAACCCCTTCTCTTAACTGGACCCCTTCTCTTAACTTCATAAGTTGGGCACTCAACGTCTGCATAAATTATTCTTTGCTTGTTATTCAAACAAGAATTCTATGTTTATGGATGTGTCTTTTACAACTATATCAGGTAATGGACTGATTTTCTTATTGAGGGTGGCAAGAAAGAAACAGTATTGTTTTTTTTTTATGACCACTTCACTGTTGATTAGTCAAGGAAATTTGACGCAATTGAAACATCACAATAAACATAAAAGAATATAATTGAAAAATGTGAAACTTGATTTTTTTTCATTAACCTAAAAATTTAAGCCGTCTTTACATAGACAAAAAAATATGGTTGTAGTATAAAGATGTATCTTTATACTATAACCTTACTTTAATACTGATTTCTTTAAATACTAGTTTCACAGATAAAAAAAATTTAGGGTTGATTTTACTTCTACTCAAAATGAGAGTAGTATGACTCACATACACGTGGTTTGTAGGGGGAAGGAATGAAGGAGAAAGGAATTTTTCTGAATGGCATGCTTTATGACAGCTCTTTAAATTCGCACGTGATATTTGCTTACAGTAAGTAGGGGAGGGTTGTTTTTTTCCGCTACAGCGTTGGGTATTTCGATTTGCGGTCCAGTTTATAGTGGAAATTAGAATTTTAAGTTATACATTTAGTTTTCTGATATATAATGTTAAAAGTTATTAAATAGTAAGTACATAATGAAAATAAATTTTGTAAAATATATATTAAACAAGAAATAACTTAAGTCAATAAAGTATCGATAGAAATATATATAAAGCATATGCCATTTAAATATTCTGCAGAACATTATTAAACAACACATTGATATTTCATGGATTTAGGCTTAATAGCAAAAACCCCTCCGGCCCTGGACAGACACTCGCGAGAGAGACTGCCGAACTCAGCAATAATCGCACGGTGTAACATCCCATCGCGAAAGGGTTAAAACCTCAGCCAGAGACCAGGAAAACATCCGCACAACATGCGGAAAAGGTCAAATAAGGAAACACAAAAAAATATAAAAACAAAAAATGTAATAAAACAAATAAGTAGATTAAATTGCATTTAAAATATTTGTGTGAGGCTATTATTTAGAGAGCTCTTTTTGAGATACAATCTCATGTTGCAGTTAGAGTGCATTGAAAATGATGCTATCAATGATTTGCTTTTAGAGTTCAAAGTTAAATTAGAAAAAAAAAAATTTATTTTAGAAAAAACAAACATCTGAAATAAAGAAACCTCATTTCACCTTTTAAAGCCAACTGATTTTTATAATATAAAATCAAATGCAAACGTACACAAAAACATAATTGTTTAATATTTGTAATCATACATAATAATGATAATGGTAAATTTGTTTTCACACATAATTATATCAGTTGAGATGATTTTTACAGACGCTAAATATTTTCATAGATCCGTCTTTCCTGGCGCCAACAGAAGTGGCATTTCCACACCAAGAAAATGACACTGACTAGAATTAAAATCGTTTACGAGAAATCATGTACCTTCTATAAAAATTTTGAAGTCAATAGAGGTAACCTCTAAGAATGACCGACGTCCATTTCACTGTGGAACGGAGAGTGGTCGTTCCAGAGAGGTTTCACTGTACTTCTGTTTATTAAAAAGTTCTGAGAATGATGACGAATTCAATTTAACAAATAAATAAATATATTTGAAAAGATTCATTTTTAGAAATAAAAAATGTTGATGCTTAATAATCATAAAAATAGTAACAAATTATAAGATTTTGATATATATATTTTTGAGATTTTTTTTCTAAAAAAGTATTCAAATATGATCATTTGATCAATTTAAAAATATTATGACACTTTTTTTTAACACATTATCTAATTGATTACTATTTAGTCCATTTCAAAATCTGGATCAGCAGTTTTCAGAAACTAGTGTGACTTCCACAGATCACCTTCCTTCTTCCTCCTTAAAAGAGATTACAAGAGTTCCAAAAGTTATTATTTTTTTTTTAGGTAATGATTTTTGAAATCTGCTATTTAGATCCTGTCAGTAAAAAATTATTTATTTAATACAGTAGNAACACATTATCTAATTGATTACTATGTAGTCCATTTCAAAATCTGGATCAGCAGTTTTCAGAAACTAGTGTGACTTCCACAGATCACCTTCCTTCTTCCTCCTTAAGAGAGATTACAAGAGTTCCAAAAGTTATTATTTTTCTTTAAGTAATGATTTTTGAAGTCTGCTATTTAGATCCTGTCAGTAAAAAATTATTTATTTAATAATTAGATTTTCATTATAAAACTATTTATGTAAAACGCTAGGAAAAAAAAGACACAAAAATGGTCCATTTTAATGAAAATCAGAATTTAGCTTATAAATTCATTCTTAACATAAATACATATATCAAAAACCAACTTAATTACTAAATGCGATTAAGATTGCTAAATCTTAATCACATAAGGTAAACTTTAATTATGAAGTCAGGGTTCTGCCAAAGTAGATTAATCATTAAGTATTCCATAGTAAAAAGAAAAAACATTTGGCTTAATTTTTTCCTCTTCAGATAGATATTACACATAATAAAATTAAAGCTTCGATTTTTTACTATTTTTCTTGGAATTGAGATTTGAAGAACAATTTTAGCAAGCTTATTTTCATAATAAAATTATAATAATTTCCAAGATTATTTTCATAACCCATAATTTTCATACAACAGAAATTTTAATAACAGCCTTTTAATAACCAGATGATTTTTTTTACTACAATATTGCAGAAATTCAAACAATAAATTTGAATTTTTTACCTAGATAGTTTCAAAAATGTTAGGACCTTTGGTAGCTGACTTCTTCAAAATAGCCTTTTTTTACTTTGTAGGCACCTGCTTGGTGAGGTCCATAGCGACTACCTTCAAATCTAGATATTGGACGTCCTTTAAACGATTGCTGAAATTAAGACAAATTGTGTATTGATACAGACAAGAAAAGTAAAATTATATCGTAATTTGAATACCGTTATGAATATATAAACTAATGCTAATTATCAAGAAAATTGTTTTCAATAAGAAATCTCCATTGACTACACTTAACTGTATATTTCTTTAAATAAGTTTATACAAAAGCCATTTAAATGAGTTTAAAATAATTTTCAGATAAAAAAAAATATTTAACTATAAAAAAAAACATTTTCAGTTAAATTTTGTTAACACAGGGATGGTAGTGACACAAAGAGAGAAACACGGAAACTTTTATGTGCAAAAAATCGATATTAATTTATATACCATGCATGTTTTGTATTTAACATAATTTTTTTAAAGATTATAATTAAATTAACTACCAATGATGAATATCACACCTTTATAGAAACTAATTTTAAAATCTTAGTCTCACAAAAATCTTAGTTTTAACAAGAATTGCAATGTGGGATTTTTAAAATTGCGATGTTGAAGTTTTAAAACGCATGAATATGAAATGCGATACTGGATTTTAAAATTGCGTTAATATGAGTCACGATGTTTGATTTTCGAACCATGGGAATTCAAATCACAATGTGTAACTTAAATTAGGTAAATACGAGAACCGATGCTTGATATTCAAACTGTGTGAATAGGAATCGCAATATTAGCCAATTCTGGTGCAGTTTCAAATATTCAAAATGACGAAAATTCGCTAAACCAAAAGAATCACGTGTATGAAAGCTCCTTGTATGTGGGAATTAGCAGAACTTTTAAAATTTGAACTTTAGATTGAGGAATTCCGTGAAAATTTCGGATTGTATGTTTTGAGGAATGCTGAATTACGCGATATTCCCAGAAAAATCATTCGCACTGCTCCCAATGTTTGGATCCGGTAGGATAATATGAAAAACCCGGAATTCCGGGATACACCCCGGAATACAATCAGCACTGTTAAAAGTCTTTATTTTATCTCTAAATACTAATTGTACATAAATATAAAAAACATTTAGGATTATCATCAAATAATAATCAATACAATATAGCATAACTTCTCAGCCCAAGAAGACAAAGTTTTTTTATTTTAAGAAAATAATATATAAATGAAACCTGTACTTGTTTATATAAATAAATTAAAATAAATTGTAGACTTACTTCACTATCATTATCACTTTGGCTACTCATAGGAGTAATACTTTGCATTGAGCGACACCTATTATCAGATGCTGAAATAAAAATGTGAATATTTAAAAAATTTTGCTGAAAAAAATTTATTCTGTTTCAATTTAAGAGTATTGGGGAATTAAATTAAGCACTAAATTTGCAATGCAGCACTGGCGTTAAGTTATCTTCTTTATAATAAAAGAAAAGTTCTATGTTTGGAAATTTGCTCCTTTTGTTGCCCACAAATCTCTCCTTAACACCTTACTATTGAAATCGCTATTCACTAATGTCAAAAGTAATTTACATTTACTCTATTATTGCAAAAACTTGTTAGTTCGGAAACTTGTTGTATGGATGGTTGACTGAATGTAAACAATAACAAACTTCTTAAAACCGGAAGAAATTTATGAAAACTTCCTGTGTATCCTTCCACTTATGGTATGCTTACGAGGCAATGTATGAACAGGCTTAATATTCCAGAAAGTTTTATTATTGCAATTTGTGTCTAAATTTACACGTAATTTTACCGTTTATAATAGTTTTCTATGATTTATAAATTCTAACAAGTCATGAGCGTAAAATAAATTTCAGAAAATTAATATCACAACATAAATAAAGTGCAAGATTTGCCATGTCTTGAGCGTTATCCCTCATTTGGCTATATTTGTGTTGTGGTGTAACTACCACTATAAATATTAAATATCAATTCCTTAGTATACAAGACATGTTAACTTGTTTCTATCTGGAGATACTTGTTGATAGATGAACGTTGACAGTCTATAAATAAATCTCGTCAGTGTAAAATATCACCATTTGTTTTTTGGGGGGTTGCATCTTGCAGGGAAAAGTATGCTTGCGGAATGCTCCAAACTCCTTTGTTGTTTGTTTCATTGAAATTTAAAAAACACATTATATTGTAAACACTACAAGCATAATAATATTTGATGGCGCGTTTTTTCAAGTTTAGGCGTAAAAGTAACCCGGAAGTCTTACGATGAATTATAACCCATAGCGCCATCAGTGCTTAGCTTTGCATGGTTACATCAGCTTTACATTTACTTCCAACCATCCATAAACATTCCTGGTTTTCACTAAATACAGAGCTATGTAAAACAGGGCTCATTTATTTCCAATCATCGATAAACATTCCTGTCTTTCACTAAGTACAGAGCTACGTAAAACAGGGTTCATTTACTTTCAACCATCCATAAACATTCATGTCTTTCACTAAGCACAGAGCTACATAAAACAGGGTTCATTTACTTCCAACCATCCATAAACATTCCTGTCTTTCACTAAGTACAGAGCTACGTAAAACAGGGCTCATTTACTTCCAATCATCCATAAACATTCCTGTCTTACACTAAGTACAGAGCTACATAAAACAGGATTCAATCTGTAGGCAAACAGTCTATAGTGAAAATCGGAATAAATAAAAAAAAAGTGAATATTCTTGTTTAATTTTTTTGTTCCTATTTTAACATTGAATATGCACATCTTCCCATGTTAAAAAGCTAGCTATAATGATAATTTCATCAGCTATTATGAATTATTGTTTTAATGAACTTTAACTGTATTACAATTCATTATGAAAATATTATGCACTCTGCAAGGTTGTAGTGCGTTGCACAGGGGTAATTGAAAGCACAACTCAAAAATCCTGAAAATTTCTTGAGAAAAATCATTAGTGACGCATTTCAAAAATTTTTATGTCTTTATAAATTCCAATCATTGATATTTTCGCAACATGAAATTCTAAATGAATTATATGCACCATAATTTAAATTAATAATTTTTCACAAGCTTACTTTCATCTTTAATCACATTTATTATTCTAGCAGAAAAATTATTTACAAAAGAAAGAGATGCCACGTATAAATTCTAGCTTTAATATTTAAAAAAATATATATACAAGAATTTTTATACATAAATGTGATTGATGATTTGGATCTTAAGATTTCCAAAAATTTCTGGATTGGGATTAGCGAAAAATCCGATATTTTTCTGGAGCGCAATCATTTCTGTTTACAAGAATCGCAGGAAATGGGTAAATAATATTGTAATCAAAATAATTTAAAATCAACTCATATTACAAGTTCTGTGTTCCAGCAAAAACTGTTAAAAGAGTCATGGATGAGGAATTCAGCGTAACAAAGGTTAAATACCAGGCAGAATTTTATAGTTCGAAAGCAAATTATTTTGAGAATGTTGATTTATAACAAGTATCCTAGTGTCTCTATGGATAGTGTTCTCTACACTAGGATGCACTGCAAGCTCTTTAACTGCCTATACTTACAGGTTTCAGGTGTATTTGGCTCACAACGTGATCATTCGTGTTTTGAGACTGTCTTGAGTAGTATTTCTTGTATATGGTATATTTGTTACCCGATTCATTATGTATACTTTTTTATCTAATATTATGGGCTATATTGCAGGGGGGTGAGGAAACAAAGTAATTATTTCCTTTTTCGCATTTTGTAAATCGTCATCTCAGTAAAAAAAAAAAATTGTGAAATCCATAGCAGTAAATCGATTAATGAATGGTTACTAAAAACGGTAAAAAAAACGGTTACTAAATGCGCGTTTTCATTTCGAGATTCAGTTGTCGTAATACATAATATATTAAAAATATCGGACTTTAAAACAATGAGGAAATCAATAGTAATAGATGAATTAAAAAAATTAGAACAGAATTTTCTGCAGAAAAGAAAACCAAATTTTCAACTTCATTAATCTTTATTTTTTCTTGTTCGCAAATGAGAATAGAAAAAGCATTTTTTTCCCCACTCAGATGCGCGAGAAAGGCATCTTTTGAATATAATTCTGAAGAAAAGATAAAATCTTTCGAAAATCTCAGCAGAAAAAAAAGCTTTACTTCCCAAAAGAAAAATATTTCTGCAAGAACTCCGTAACGTTCTGTGACAATGTCGCCGTGCCGCCACGGGAAAACTCACAATCACTGTTTTTCAGTTCTAATTCAGATAAAACTTAGTATCAAATTTCTTACCGCAAAAAGAATGAGAACTTTCTAACTTTGAAAATGGAGGATGCTCAAGAATCTTTTGGACAATATTTTCTATAATTAGTGATTCATTTAAAACCTTAGTTTCTCCCTTCAGTTCTTCATAATTTCTCTGTTGAGTTTGTTGTAACATCATCAGTTTTTGATTCTGCTTTTTTATTTGATTTACAAACTTCTGCATTTGTTCATCCATCTGTTCCTTAAAAGACTTAAGGACCGCCAACATGGGGTTTGGATCATCATCTGGTGTTAGATTATCTAAAAGAGTAATTTTAGAACAGTCAGAATTCAAAAATTATAAGATAAAAATTGAAGAAAAAAATTAGATTGTTGAGGTAAAGTAAACACACGTAGCAAAATTTTGGATTTGTGATAGCATGCAAAGCCATCACAAATCAAAAAAAAATTTTTTTTAGCATTGCTTTTATTAAATGCGTTAGTTTAACATTGCTTTGTCCATAGATGGGAGCACAAATGCTAGTGTAGATAGCAGTAGTGTCGCAAAAAATATATTTTTTCTGTAAAGAAAATACTAGTCCAGTTTTAGCCTCCAGCTCGGTATGTTGTTTTATTTCTTGTAACCTGCCCGCTTGGAAATGCTGAAAAACATGTTTAAAATATCAGAATGAAATAAAAAAAATTACACATCGGGGAAGTAATCATGACATAATGGTTTGCATTTTGAAAACAATTTTTTCAGCACTTGGAACTTCAGGGTTAACTTAAGGTTTGCCTAAACCACTTTTCTCCGAACTTTTAAAATATTAAAGGAAATTATACAGAATTCGCCACGAAAAGTTTCATTTGCGTCATAGTGCATTAAAAAGATTTCGCTTGGCACTTCTGCTGCCATAGGTATGATATCCCTATCTTAGAACCAGTCAAACAATTTGAAAAATTAACTTCCTGCTATATTTCGAAACATGCCGGCCTGGGGGTTAAACCATTAGCGTGCCTGACTGCAAAACCAATAGCTGCAGGTTGGAATCCCACTCAGAGCATGGATGTTTCTCTCTGTGTTGTCCTCTGTTGTGTGTGATGTGTGAATGTGGCCCACCCTATAAACAGGTATCCGTGGCAGTATGGAGAGGGTAATATTGCTCGTCTCCGTGACTTTGGTCGCAAGGTGCTCACCAGGCTACGAGTAAAATGAGCAACACTTTTGGTATATTCCATGGCAAAGAATATTTTACTAAAATTATTCTAACAGCCATGACTAACCATTAAAAAATCATTATATTAAAAAAAATCGTATAGTTTTTGCTAAAAAGTGGCATTTCATACAACAAAAAGAACCTTAAGTGCCAGTAGAAGTATTCTGTAACATTTATAGCATCTGCGCCATAAATATGTCACTTCTGTCTGAACAAGCTAAATATTTTGCGAAATTAATTTCTGGCTAAATTAGAAAAAAGAAATAAGTCCATATATTTACTGCAAGAATTTAATTCCTTTGCGGCATCAGTTTCGAGGAAGTTTAGGTAGCCATCCCAAGAAACATTGCTGGATAGGTTTTGCAAGCTCTTACATTTATCCTGGATCTAAATAACAAGAAAACAACAAAATCAGGGAAAAATTTGTCTAACTTTCAATAATTCATATCAGCTTATCATTATTCCGGAAAATATAGATAGAAAACAGTTGCAAAATTAATCAATAAACTAGAACACAGATAATTCTGAAATAAGTCTATTATACAGTTTATTAATACTTTTCCATTTAAACTGTTTCTAATTTCGAAATTTTTTTAAACTCATTTATACATAATTTTTTTAAAAACTCATTTATACATAAATTATATGATTTACATCTGGCAATATGAAAATCTCTTTCTCTCTTTTGTAACTTTTGATGGAGCACAAGCTTATAAAATAAACTTGTAAGAAGAAATAAATTTTTAAACAACAATGTTTAAATAGTCAACATTTAAAGCAAAAAGGTAAAAAATATAACCAAAAAGCTCTTAAATTTGTATTAAGGTTTGAATAAATTGAAATTTTGGAACAAAACTTGGATTAATAAGTTCCCAAATCAAAACAGCGTTTTTAACACATCAAATTTTAACTTCATAGTTACATTTCATTAGGCTGCAGATTTACTAAACATTGTATTTTTTTCTACAAGTTTAAGGGTTAATAAATTTTGAACTTAATTATTGAATGCGAAACTTTTTTATTCCGTCACACTCCCTGGAGATTTTTCTACATATATTCGTAATTTAAAGTTTCTAAGTCTTATAGCTTTTGTGCAACAAAGCAAAAAAAAAGGAAAAAAAAGAAGAACATTTGCACAAAAAACCCACTTAAAATTGCAATAACTTTCAAACAAAATTGAATTTCGAAAAAATTCTGTGTTAAGTTCGAAAATAAATACAGCCTTTTCAGCATACTGAATTTCAACTATGAAGTTGCATTTTTTACAAATTTAACAAACAGTTAATAATTCTCAAACAAATTATGGAATTTTAAATTTTTTTCATTCCATTGTACTTCCCTGTGCATTTTTTTACGCATCTTTGTAGTTTCAAGTTTCATGGTTTCTGCGTACCCAAATAACATGTAACATTAAGTTAAACACCCAAAACAGTATGGTAGTAAAACTGTATCACTTACAAAATTTTAATAGAGAGATAGATGCTAGGTTAAGTGTAAGTCATAATACAAGAATATAATTTAAAAATAATAATACTAATGAAATCATTAAAAAGAATTATAAAACACTGAAACATATAAGTTACATTTTTTTAAAAAAATAAGCATTTTATTTTAGGAATTTATAAAACAGTCATAAAACATTAAATTTTAAAAATATTTTTTCCATTTAAATGCTTGGTTATACAGAAAAATGTAAATGTTTACCTTGCTATTTTGGGTGGAATCCAAGTATTCATACACGGGAATAGGTTCTTTTACTGCTGATGACTGTAAATTGAGAAAATTAACTACTCAATGTAACGTATTTGTCAGATAAAAAAAAAGCTATACAGTCAATTAATAAAATCATTCAGGAATATATTTCCTGCAGGTGAAAACTATCTTATGAAAAACCTTCCTACAGGTGAAAACTTTTCTTTACTATCTTCCACTGACTATAGTTATAAAAAAATTCAAGGAAGTGTTGACACTTGCTACATGTAAAAAGTTAAGTGTCAGAAACACGGATGCTTAACAACACAATTGGAGTTACAAATATTCCATTACAGATTGATTTAGAAAGGATGATTGCATTAAAAAAGAAAACACAAACAAAAACATCAAATGTATGCAAAAAAAAAAAAAAAAAAAAAAAAAAAAAAAAAAAAAAAAAAAAAAAAAATAGGTATTTCACAAAAACTTTCAAATTAAGGGCGAAAATCATCAGAAAATAAGGTGTCATGAAAAAGTGAAATATAGTCAAACCTCGATATCTCGAACTTGACGGGAGAGGGGATAGAATTTGAGATACCAAAAATTCGAATTATCGAAAATCGTATGCTATTGATGGTAGAATAAAGAAAAATGCTCTTTACATACATTATTTACTATTCCATATCTTTTCTAAAAACACTTTTCGCACTTTCATTTAAAAAAAGATTCAATTGCTGTTTGCTTTAGAGATGTGTAAGAAAGTTTGTCTGTAACACTTTCTAAGTGCACTTTAAATGTCTCCTTTGACATATTCGGCTGCCTCTTAATAAATCTCCTTACAGTGTCCACTGCAGAAAGTGCTTGTTTGTTAGTAACATTGGGCGGTAAATCTTCGATTTCCTCATCCTCTTCTTCTGATAGTTCACAAGAAGCTTTCGTTTGAGCGATGATATCATTGTCATCCCACTGACCACACACTGTTACTGCATCATCTACGTTTACAAAGTCATGAAATTCCATGTCATCAAGCTTCATGAGTCCGGTCAATCTGTTCCAATCATTTTCGGTGTAGTTTTCAGCAGAATTAACGATATTGATTGTTTGACTACTTTCGTGATCTTTAATGAATCCAGACTTCTTGAAGCCATTCATTATCGTAGAGGAAGACACATCATTCCATGCCTTGTCAGCCATTCGCATAGCTGGTGAAACTCCATCTTCCATTTCGGACAACATTTTTTAACCACTTGATGACGATACTTTACTATAAAACTTTGGATGATGCCCTGCTCAAGTTGTTGAAGTTTTGAGGTAGTGTTTGGGGGGAGAAATTCAATTTTTATGTTTTCCATTTTAGGTATTGTTATATATAGTGCCCCGTATTATGCCATTTAGGTATATAGTACCCCGTATAGTTATCAATGAAAAGCACAATTTTCTGTTTTCATTTTCTTATTTAAATTTTTAAGCCAGCTTTCAAAAAGGTTTGATGTCATCCAAGCTTTTCTATTAGCTTCATATTCTAAAGGAAATGATTTTATGCCGCTGAAACATCTTGGTTTTTTCGATTTCCCTATCATCAACGGTTTCAACTTTTCTGTTCCATTCATATTTGCACAAAACAATAAAGTTAAATGCTCTTTACTTCTCTTGCCTCCATGACATGTTTCACCCTTTACATGCATAGTTGCCCCTGGAGTGCATTTAAAAAAAGTCCAGTTTCATTCGCATTGAATGCGTCTTTTTTGTCGTAATCCTTCACAATCAAGCATATTTTCTTCCTAAATTATTCACAAACTTCTTCGTCTACGCAAGCACTTTCACCACGCATTTTCAAAAATGTAATATTGTTACGTTTTTTAAAATTTTCAAACCAGCCATTAATTCCTTTGAAATTTAAGTGGCCTAATTCTTTTGCAAAAGATTCAGCTTTTTCTTTGATAACAAGTCCATCTAGAGGGATGTTTCGACTTCGATATTGTGTAATCCACATTATAAGGCCCTTCTTCATATCGGGAAATTCACAGGTTTTTTACTTCTTTCGCTTGCCTAGGCCATCCTCGAACTTTTCTAAGATAACTGCTTTAGTTTTTAAAATTGTCGAGAGCGTACTGCTTGGAATCCCGAATTCCCGTGCAATTCCTTTTTAGAATTTTTTTCAACTTCGTCAATGATTTTCTTCCTTATTTCTACGTAGAGCGTGATTAATTTTCGCTTGCTAGCCATTTTAAACAAATGACTCGCCAAAGATCCAACCTCTAAGTGCTCTCTTTTTCTCTGAAATAACCAAGAAAGGAAACTTTTTAGGAGATCGTTTGGTAGCTTGAATGCAAAACAGAACAGGCATGCATTCACACATATCTTTCACCTCCTGTTGCAATAAGAAATTTTACAGTCTTCTTGGAAGCCACCCACCCTTTTGATTCTTGCTCATGTCGTCATTTCTGGTTTTCTTAAGACCACCCCAAGAAATAACCTTGCAGAATAAAAGGACAAAGAGAGCATACATGGTCATTGCGGTGCAATGGTAACTGAATGAAAAACAGATAAGGAAACAATAAAACAAGAATTTCTACTTGGAGGGTTAAGAGAAGTGATTTCAATGTGTTACTGATGTCTTTATGTTCATTTTTTTAAAAAGTTTATCATTATAAGAATTGTTTTTCCATTCCGAAAATTTATTTTTTTTTGGAATATTTCTTTATTTTTAGAAAAAAAATCTACACTATTTATGCAAAAAATTCAACTTATCGAGGGATTAGAAAAAAAAATTCGCGCAATCAATTTTTTTAACTATGAATGCATAGGAAATTTGAAGGGATATTTTTTCCTTCGAGATATCGAAAAATTCGTGAAATCGAGGTTCGAATTAGCTAGGTTCGACTGAATTCGACTTTTCCATAGTTTTTCAAAAACATTTTGTAATTTTTAATTTAAAACTATGGAATAATAGACAACCCAAAATTTTCCAACATAGCTTGTGGAGATTTTTTGAAAATAATTTATACATTTCACATAAATATTACTCCAAAAATGATCTACAATTAGATAAATAACATAAAGGAGACGGAAATATACAATTGACTGCATTCTATTTAGGAAACAAAAATTTATTCTCACGAAGTTTTAAAATTTGTTATAAAGTTTGCCAATACATGGCACTGTTGACTGAGAAAACTTCAGAAACATGACTTCAAAATAACCCACATTTAAAGCAACAATAGCCTGAAAACATAATTAATAATTGTCACAAAATATCTTCTGTTTTTCCAGTCAGCAGCACCATGTTTTGACAAACTTAGAAAGTACTTTCAAAACTAGGCAAGATTAAATTCTTTGGTATCATAAGCAGAAAGCACCAAACTGAACATTTTTGTCCCCTTCCAATTTTCTTTAAATGTTTTTTTCAAATCCTTGATAGTTTTCAAGGCACGTAGTAACATTACAGTCACAAAGATAGAAAGTTCAAGAATGACTTTGAAACATACCTGCAAAGCTCCTATTTGGCATTTAAGTTTCTTAATGGTATCTTGTTCTGCAGATAAAGTGGCTTGATTAATTTTGACTAAGGAATTCAAACGAATTATTTGGGAAGCAAAATCTCTAGAAATCTTCTTTTCTCTCTCTAATTTTAAGTTCAAATCTTCTATCTCCTAAAAATAGAAATAAAGTAATGTTATTATACATCTACAGTATGTTGAACAATTTCTGTCTTTTAAAAAGAAATCGTAATTCATACAATTCTTTTTTATATTTACAAATTACATTAAAAAAGATAACCAAGTTCATAAAGTAAATTGGTCTCGAGAAATTCACCAAGTTTAAGAAATACAGTATTCCGTGCTAATTAAGTGGCTAACAATTGTTTTTTTCATTTATGATTTTTTAATATAGAGAATAGACTCTAGCAATATAATACAGTATAGTATATAATATAGACTCTAGCAACATAATATAGTATAGTATATAATATAGACTCTAGCAATAGAATATAGTATAGTATATAATATAGACTCTACATAATATAGTATATAATATAGACTCTAGTAAATAATCCATTTTCATCTTAAGAGAAGAGTGGAATTATTCCTTTCATCCCTTCTTGTATAGAATTCTAACATTTTGAAAACAAACTTTTAATTTAAATACAAAAACATTTTCCAACGCTGCACTGACAATATCTGTTTGTAATTTTTTATCAAAATAAAAATTTATTTAAAGTATACACTTAGAAATTGAGAATTTGATTAATGATATTTAAGTAGAATGATCAAACCACAATCAGTAGGAATTGTTTCCTAAGTTAGTAAAAATCGTGAATTGTGTTATAATTATTCTTTAAGAATTTATCTTTTTATTATTAGTTTAATTTTCATGTAGAAATATTTAAAATACTGATTAAAGAATTATTCTTAAGAAAGAATAATGATGCAACGTAAAAATTATGAATTGAAACAATTCAAAAATAAACCGTTAACCAATAAACTTCACAAAAGTAGAGGAATTTTGGAGCAAGCTCTAAAAGAATTAAGTATTCAGTAACTTACCCTATCTTCAATTAATTTTCATTAGTTTTGATCATAATTAACATTCTCTAACTTCTCTTCATTTATTTAATTCATAGAAAACAAATCATGAAAATGTTTGAATCCATGAAGAAATTCCAACAATTGATCAAGCAAAACTAAATTGAGTGCTATGGACTTAATTCAGCCAAAAATATTTTTCAGAAAGGAATAGGATAACTTTTTTTGAAAATAGAAATTTATTAGCAACATTTGGATGCAGCTGTTCAATCGGAGTTTCATCCCACAATTTAATCTCATGGCTGTTTCAAAACATAACTGTAACAAAACCTTTAACTTTTTTTGTAATTTTAAGTAAATTTTATCAAACATTAGTAAATATGTTTATAAACTTGCATATTTTTGGCATTTATTTCAATGTAAATCATATTGCAAGAAAGTCATATACAACTTAAGTCAACTTCAACTTTGAGATATTCTATGAGTATGTTAAAGAAAAGTAACAGCATCTTATTTAACTTTCAATCAATTTCAATTTTTTTTATAAATATAGATATATTATAAATATTTTAGAGAATTATGAAAATTACTCAATTTCAAGCTTGTTTCTAAAGATTTCCTGAAAGAAACCTTTTCATGTTTACAATATTTTAAATATTTCAAATGAAATGCCTTACATTATTAATATCAACTAACATATTAACCGCTTAAAATTATAAATTTTTAAAGAAGTGGTTATATGTTCTAAGAAGTGGCTACTACTGAAAATGCTGCTACTAGCCAGTAGTAAAATTTCCTAATTTTCATCTATAGCTTGTTGTTTTTTTAGCATTCATTTCTATGCAAACCATATTGGAAAACAGTAATACAACATATGAGTCAATTACTACAACATTAAGATATTGTATTAAGTGTTTTTATGGTCTAAGAAAATATCTTAAGTCAAGCCTAATAAAAAGAAAAACAAAAGTATTATTCTATAAATGTCTTATACGATCAGTGCTTACATATGCATGTGAGACCTGGACAATGACCCGTGGAGATGAAAATATGATAGCTAGATTTGAGAGAAAAATACTGCGAAGCATTTTTGGTGGAATAAATAAAAACGGTACCAGATTTAGAAGATTAAACACGGAACTTTACAAAGCATATAAAGAACCTGATGTCATTAAATTTATCAAAATTCAAAGGATTAAATGGGCAGGCCACATTATAAGAATGGAGGATAGCAGGACAACCAAAAAAGTTTTCAGTGCAAGGCCAACAGGTACAAGAAAATGAGAACGGCCAAACCTAAGATTTTTAGACAGCCTTGAAGAGGACCTACAAGTTTTAAAGATAATAAACTGGAGAACCTTGGCTAAGGGAAGAATGTCTTGGCATAGGCTTGAAGGCCAAGGCCCATCCTGGGCTGTCGTGCCAATGAGAAGAAGATATTGTATGAAAAAGATGAAGGAAAATAACATTACAATTCATACTTGAAAAGATTTTAGTTGGTCATTTAGTTCTTGAACGCTCTCTTTTTCAGTTTTTATAGACTTCTTCAGCTCTGAACTTAAGCATTCAACCTCAAACGTCGTTGATTTTTAATTCTGTTTTGAGTTTCATATTTAGCTCTTGAATTAGTTTTATGTTACTCTAAAAACAATAAATAAATTAAATACTGAAAATGAAGAAGAAAAAAATCATGATATTATTTGTAACTTTTACAAGAAATTTTTTATCTTAGAGAAAACATTCATACAATAAAGAGGCTTTATTAAATATTCATTCATTCACTGTGATATTTTCAAAAAACCAATACTTAAATTTTTACACACAATAAAATTAAACACATAACATTTCCAGAACTTACATAAATGAAATAGTTCATTTATAATTGAAATGCTCATAATAATGGAATGCAACATATTTTCACAAACTTTAAATGGCACTTTGCCCAAAACAACTTTTATCATACTTTAGGACAATACCACTCCTGTAATTTTTTTCCGATTCCCTAAATTAACCAATACAAGTCATTTCTCTCGAAAGTAAAAATTAACATAGAAAATACATGAAATAGAATTAAAAAATAATGAAATTTAAAAATAAATGGAATTAAAAATAGGTTTAGTTCAATCATAAAATAAATATTATTTTACTTTTGGGAGTTAATGGTAAGAGTCATCATATGTAAAGGAACTAATTATAAGTGCACTTAATAATTTCAATAAATCGAAGAAAAAAATTTCAGTACATAAGAAATATTTATTGGCACACAGAAATTTCTTTAATAGATTAGAATAAAAAACTTTTTATACAAAACAACATTTTTCAAAAAGATTAAATAATTTTTTTTTTCTAATACTGAATTCACTTTACCTGTTGATACTTTAGTTGAGTATTACAGTTTCGCTCAAACTGTAAAGCTTTATTAGCAACTTTAAGTTCTGTTTGCAATCGGTTAACTTCAAAGGAAAGTTCTTCATTCATTGTTTTCTCCTTTTCCCACTTGTTTTTCAATTCTTCAATTTCCTAAAAAAAATTATCACAGATTTTTTGGTTAAATAAATTTATGAACTAATACATAGTAAATTATATTTTTCTTTTGAAGTAATTATAATTAAAAACAAAGACTGTATCTAAAAAAAATAGATAATTATGTTTGTGATGAAAATAATTTTAGTTTTAAGTTTTTTTTCCTGCCTATTAATTACCTATTTTCCTAATTTCTAGGAATCATAAAAGATTTTTGAGAATGTAAATTACTAGCTAATGTATTTTGTATCGCAATGGATTCTGTACAGAAAAACCTTAATTACCCATAGTAATAAATGGTGAAACAACAGAGATGAAAGAACTCCCCATTACCCACAAAATAGTCAGGTTATTTGCATGTGTGGGTCGGGAGCGCAGGACTGACGTTCGTGAGAACGGAGTTGGAATCCAGTCGGAAGAAGACTCCCTGTGTAGTAAAAGGTGACCGGTGCATGTTTAATCTGTCGGGACACTGAATGGAATGACCATTCTCTGGCTCAGATCAAAATTACAATATGTGGGTGAATAAATGAGTCGCCCTATAAACAGGTGTGATAGAAATCGAATTCTTTATGGCGCCACTGGAAAACAAGAACAATCGCACCCCTTGTCTTACTGGCCTCTAACAACAACATTTGTATATGTGTTTTAAATCAAATATTTCTTTCTCTTTTGGTTTAAAAATAACGATGATTTATCAACAGAAAAAAAATGGAGTGAAATTTTTTACATTTCAGTGCCGATTGGAGCATCAGTTATCTATATTTTTAAAACAATATCTAAGAATGAATGTGAGCACTTAAAAAGGAACAAATTAAGGGAAAAATCAAAATAGCAGGAATAAAAAAATATTCTTTCCTACATTTATTTCCGCACTATTATCACAAGCTGTAAGCTATGTGGGATGAATATAGTAAATAAAAATATTCAAAAGAATCAGAACTGATTGACCAAGATAAGAACTTTTTTTCAATGGAATAACTGCAAGTGACGCAGTATGGGCATCTCGATCCTGATCGGTTGTTGAAACGTGGCATTTATTTACGTTAGCAACTGTTCTTGCCACTCTATTTAAGAGTAGGCCAAGCCCGTCAAGTATCAATTCTCTTTGGTGACACATTCTAACTTCTGTAAAGAAACTTAGCTCAATTTTAATACGCTAATAAAGATCAGCTGGTGCTGTCGTCATAGGTCACATGTGCAGGTATGGGACGTCTTCTTTTCGATGTGCAAGTATTGGATGGTCATATTACATATGTATAAATGATATAATTTATCCCTCAACATAAAACACAATTTTAGAAATAAATTACCTTACTTTTTTAGGTTTTAAAGTAAAATTTCAACCCAATTACATATTAAATTTTTGCTACACATGGCATATTTCATCAAAAATAAAATATTGTTTATGCAATATGCAATGAATGCAACTTTTTGATAGATAATGTGATAAATAATACATTTTGTAAAGAAGAAAATTTCATAATTATTAACTTGTAGGTTTTATAATACCCATGGATTTAAATTTATAAATAAAAGCATCATTTTGCACAAAAACTGAAAAAACTCAATAAAGTAAAGATTATTAATAGTCACTCTAGCCATATATTTCGTCATCATACATCTGACTTGTGATTTAAAAGTAAAATTTATACATAAAGCTTTAACACACACAGAAAAAAAAAAGAATTATTGAACTGCCAATATGGCTACAGTAAGAAAAAATTTGGTAATTTTTAAACAATGTGTATTTGTATGCATGGTGTTTTATATATAAATGTAAATACTCTTGAACTTTTGACCTGCTCTACTTTCGGTTATAAAGTACACAGCTGCTTACACTACGAGATGACATTCTCAAACAAATAAATTTGTTTTTTATAAAAGAAATAAATTATAGAATTTCGGAGATCAAATCTGCTGCAATTTATAAGATTTTAAGTAATTCTGGTGAGTTTGCAGAGAATACTTGTTTTAGTTATTTATAGATGTATTGTTAAAAAATATGAAATGGTTGCAAAATTTAGAAAAAAGTCACTTTTTATCATACCATCATAAGTTAGTATTTTGTTCAAGCAGCGAAATTGAGTTCATTCTACAAATTATAATTTACGTTTAAATTCTGAAGTTGGTATATTGTTGACAAGGTAAGAAGTGTTTTAGAATGATTCTTTTTTCAAATGATGATTCTTTTATTTCTAAACACATGTAATTAATGAGGTAACAAATACACATATACAAGAAATATTAAACAAGAGAGTCTAAAAACACCAATGATCATGTTGTGAGCCAAATGGCTTCAAAACACACTAGAAATAGTAACTCGGAAGTATAGGCAGTAAAGAGCTTGCAACACACCCTAGTGTAGAAAACACTATCCATTCAAATTAATATTTTAATGAATCTAAATTAATTTTATCACTTTGCAACAAAATTTTTATAAAAAACAATACTAACAAACCTTGAATTTAATGGAACTCACTGTTTGATTCACATATCTTTTTTTTAAACAGCAAGGTATAAAGCATACCCTTCGGTATTTAATTGAGTGCTGTACATGGCTTCTATTAGTCAAAAATTAAATAAAACTAGTGCAAAATTTCAATATATACATTTACATACTATATCTTTTTCATTAGCTGCAGAAGAGTACACATATTTTCTATTGCCATAGCTACCACAGCTTTTTGCTTTGAAAGTTGTTGCTTTGAGACCTTTTTTCTGAAAAAGAAAATATGGTTAATTTCATAACATAAAATCTAAAATGAAATATGGTTCAATTTCATAACATAAAATCTAAAATAAAATATGGTTCAATTTCATAACATAAAATCTAAAATAAAATATGGTTAAATTTCATAACATAAAATCTAAAATAAAATATGGTCAAATTTCATAACATAAAATCTTTTCACTTTTGCAAAACATTTTTTTTAACACAAAGCAAACTCTTACAAAGTTTGGTTTGTTAAAAAAAAAATTTATAAATTAAGACTTGATTTCCACAGTAGCAAAAAAATGTGTCAAGGAAAGTTATTTAAGATGAAATAATTTTCTGAGAGAACGACTGTTAAAAAAAAATGATAACGAAGTCGACGAAATATTCGCCCGTATCACGATCTGCTGCTGAACATTGCCAATTCTGAGCAAACTTTCGGCAGCAGCCTGTAAGAAAATAAATAAACGAAATAATAATTTTAAAAAAACATCGCATAAGGAGAAAATTTAAAAGGTATGCATCTTGTATCCACCCCCAGCTTAAAGAAAAATCGCAAGCTAGAAATCTACTTAGCGCCTTGGCAATTGTAATTGGAGCGAACAGAAAAGGAAGTAATAGGACCCTAAATCCGGCACTCATGGGACTGACCAAATGCCGCACTTCGGATCTCTTTCAGAAATTCAAATATGGTGCCCAAATATTACTATAATTCAATTACACTCTTAATTTCAGAAAAACCAATAAATTTAGTCAAGTTTCGATCGTAGATTATTATGGGGTGCATTTAAAACTGGCCCATCTTAAGAAATTTTATTAATTAAAATAATAATATTTATAATATAATCAAGATGAAATAATCCGAATCCTCTGAAGAAGAAATAATTGTTTCTTCTTCGGAGCGAGATCATAGTTCACGTTTTTTCTTTCAGATATCATTTTGTTTTAACAAAAGACGCTTACCTTGCAGGAAAGAAAAAAAAAGCTAACAAGGAACTAAAAAAAAAGTAACAATTAATGCTAAGAAACTAACAATGAATAACAACAAAAAACAAGCTAAAAACTAATAACGATAAAAAAACAAGCAAACAACTAATAACAAGAAAAAAATACAAGCAAACTATTAAAAAAAAATTAACAGTTAATAACTAATAAAAAAGCAGCAAAATAAAAAAATTAATGAATCGAATAAAAAACCGCAAAAGGGATAGAATTCATTTTGTTGTCCACATGGTAGTTTCAATGTCAACTGGGTGTGGCCAATTTATGGTCAAACAGAGGAGGGAAATATGGGGACAAATCAGTAAAGCACAAGCCCAGCTGTCAAGATTGATTGATCAGTTTTTTCCAACTTGCATTTCTTTATTTTGTTCATTGGAAATGCAGGTGTTTTTACTTCTCAATTTATTTTAAACTGATTAAGAAACAGATGTTTCCTTTGACACAGATTTATTATTTTTTTTTCAAGGTTCTTTTAAAAGATAAAATAAAGTAAGTTACTTCAACAGAAAAAAATTCCAAATAAAAAGAATATATCTGATTTTTTTTGTCTCATCAATAGAAATTTCTTAAAGAAAAAGAAAAAAATTAGATCAGATTAAGTGCGGAATTTTGAAATGCTGGATTAGGGGTCCCATACCCTTTTCTTTTCCCCAACCCCTTTAAAATATAACTGATTGATTTCTCCTAAGCAGCTCCAGTAGAAATGACACATGGAGGAGGTGGGGTACACCCCTCTTTTAAACATTTTCTTCTCCTTCTAAGTTCAGTCACATTGGGTTATTTCCATTGAAGGAGAGGGCATTTCTACCCACTAAAATTCCACCCGCTAAGATTGTGAAAGTGAAACTTATTTCCTCTTCGCTCATTCCTTCAGAATTTTTTTGGGGCCTGTTTAGTTATTTCTTATTCTTGTTATTATTATTAGTTATTTCGTTATTGTTAGCTGTTTCGTTATTATGTATTAGTTTTTCCTCAAATTGTTAACGGTAATAATTTTAAAATCTTTCTTTTAATAAATTTATATTTTATTTTTCTTGTTACATTGTTTTACGAATTTCTGTAATCAGTTCAGCATTAATTCAGCTACTGAACAAATATTTTTTTGCTGTTCTTTTTTTTTTTGGCACGGTGCCAACTGGTAAGAACAACTTTATTTTGTTTCGTTTTGGTGTTTTTTTTTTCTTTTGTTGCTGAAAGAGAACTTTTTTCTGTTGTTTATTTCGCTGAAAAGGAATTTTTTATTATAATTTAGAAATTAAAACTTTACTTTATGAAATGTATCAAAATATTTAATTTCT
The DNA here is from genome assembly GCF_043381705.1 of Parasteatoda tepidariorum. NCBI lineage: Eukaryota > Metazoa > Arthropoda > Arachnida > Araneae > Theridiidae > Parasteatoda > Parasteatoda tepidariorum. The sequence goes on from NC_092208.1 coordinate 92,410,428, forward strand.
TATTATACAGATGTTCTAAATGGTAATTTAAAGGCCTTTTCTAAAAGGATGCTTATATGCGCGGTTTAGCGCCATTGCGGCGCTTATTATAACTTTTTTTAAAAAAATTTCATTTTTATCGAAGTGCGGCGCTTGCGACAAAGCTGCGCTTTTGCCGAAAAATACGGTAAGTCTTGAAAAAGGGAGAAATCATTTTGCTGGATTGCACTTTGTTAAAGACTAAAAAGTTAAAACAAAACAAGACTTCTAGTCATGAATAGCATTCTGTACTGACAAATTATTACAGTCACTATAAAGAAAAAAAATTTAAATTTTAAACTTATCATGGGATTGTACAATTCTATGCAAGAATAACAAAAAATAAGTTTTTATACACTTAAACGAATGATAATGTTACTTTTTGACTATTACAATCTGCCAACTACTTAAGTTATAAAATTTTGAACAGAAAGAAAACTGACAATCCCAAATGTTATAAAATAAAGAGCGGTTAGAGACTCTGAGGAAAGTTTGATTATCAGGGGTTGCTTCAAGCCCACCTACCTGTAGATTAATAGTACCAGTATGTCAGGTCCCAAAATTGTGAAGCTTGAGCATCCATAACTTCCCTGGCCCACAGAGGGCTGTTGCAAGAATGCTTACTCAAAATAAAGATAGTGAATTATTCATCATAAGATAAATAATTTTCGAATGAAGCACAATGAACTTGCATTCCCATAATTCTAACCAGGAAAATTTTCACACATCGAAATATCTCACCTAATTGTACCCCATCATATTTCTCATCTTACTGTAACACTTGTTCGTAATTTTATCAGAAAAAATTGGATAGATATCATTCACTATTGAAAATTTATTATATGAATACTAAATCACAATTTAAAAATAAAGTAAATGAAGATAAATTTCAGCTGATTGCCCGCCACATAACAAAACTGCAATAAATTTCTATACTGAGGCTTTAAAAGAAAAAATAAAATACAAAATGAAAAGAAAAAAATTCACCGATTTCCCACTTTTTTGATTTGATATCAAATTTGCTAAATGGGCTGTCGAAGAATCAGTAACTGCTTCTGCAAATAACTGGCCATTGTGACTCCTGGATAAGAACAAATAAGAGTATAAGGACTATAATATATATATATATATATATACATATAGTGGAACTCCTGTTTTGTATGTTATTCCATTTCTTACGTCATTTTTTGCTCGTCTGTGAAAATCTATACAGATAATGTAAAATTTTCCTGGATTTTATGTTATCCTTTTTAAGAAAATCCTGCTTTACATGTTTTTCTAATAGATCAAACTAATTTTTTCTCTCGAAAACTAGCACAAAGTTTTTTTTTTGTTTTTGTTTATGCTAAAGAGACTTGTTTATTTAGCCGTTTGTAGTTTTTCTAATAACCGTTATTAACCGTTTCTAGTTTTTCTCATTGTCCTTTTATCTGAGAACGGGCAGAATGACTCTCTCTCTCTCTCATTTCCATTGAAATTAGAAGGTTGTTTAAAGGAAGTATAGCATAATTTAAGTGTACAATATGCTGGTGGAATTTTTCTAGCAAGTTCAATCTGGGAATTATTCAATCATTCAAAGAATGTTGCACTAAACAACTGGTTAGGAGAGTTGACTTGAAATTACAAATGATTTTAATAAAACTTCTAGGAGTTCTCGGTCTTTTAAGAGAATGGTTTTAATAAAACTTCTTGCTCCTAGATATCCAACAGGAACATTGGCTTTTCGGTTTAAAATTGCATGTCCGAAGATATCCCGAAGACGTTGATGCATATACCGATGGCAACACATAACTCATTACTTTTCAAATTTAATGCCAGCTTCCGAGGACAGAGATGAAAAAAATGAAGATGATTAAAAAATATTGGAGGATATACACACAACTGAACAAGAGTTTAAAAGTATAAAAACTCTGAAACATTTGTAAACAATAGTAAGAATTGAAAGTGATATTGTTGATATTGTATTGAAAAACAAAAACGCGTGTAAAGATTACACATTTTAGTAGTGCCTGTCACGTAAATTTTTGAAAAATATACTACTTATATTTTTTTTACACGGATTTTATGTTATTCCACTTCGTGTGTTTCCTAATGCAAATCTGTTGGAAAACGTAAGATCAGGGTTCCACTGTATAAATATTTATATAAGTTAAAAATAATAAGAAGACATGGAATAAAAATTTATATACTTTTTAAAGAGAAGAAATTTTTTTTTCAATAAATATAAATTTTAATAATATTCTTTAAAAATTAAAAAGTCGGAAAATATATACTCTCGTCCTCAACTCACATGATTATATCCACTCATTGAGTTAATACAATAATTAAGCTGAAGAACATTTACATTATGATAAAAAAAAAAAACAATTTCCAAACAATGTAGAAAAGAATCTTGCTTAAGTTTTTATTTCTAAGACCTGTATATTCTTTCTGAAAACATGTTATGCAAATGCATAATTAAATTATTATTTTTTTAATTGAAAAAAAAAAGTTTAAAGCAAAACTAGCATGAGCTTTTAGATACAAGAAACAAAGGAGCTTTAAGGGAATTAAAGAAGTATAATTTTAAAACTATTGTTATTAATTAATAATCAAGGTACGTTGAAATAATATAATTATTAAAAAATAATTTTAAACTAGGCAAACAAACTGATTAAACTATTTTACATATTGAGCTTAATTAGATGTCATAAATTTTAAATTTAGATGTTATATATTGGATAGGTAATATATTTTAAATTAGATATAATAACATCTTATTCATTAGGTAAGCAAATAGAAAATATATAAAATATTAAATTAAAAAAATTTGTATGTGAGTGCAATTGTAACTTTCACAATATCAATATTTATATAAAAAGTTGCCTTACTTTTTGATGGATATAAAATTAGAAGCATTTTGAAGAAGACTTTCTAGACTATTGTAGCCAAACTTTTCAAAGGGTATGCCTGTTCCAATAAGTTTCTTATAATCATCTAAAAATGTTGGCAAACAAATCAAAATTCATCCAAACAGCCAGTTGAAATAACTTACACTTAAAAACTAGATACATTAATATGCTCATTAAATAAAAATAAATTTCTTAGTTCATTATTGTCAAATCTAGCAAGTCTGCACTCACTAGTACTTTTGATTAGTTCAATAATATGTAATAAAAATATACCACCATAAATAATGTTTTGTTGAAAGAAGTCAAGAAATTTAAGCAAGGCATAACTAATTTGGCCAAAAAACATGAAATCAATACTTATGGATGATATTTATAAGGACTTTCAAAACATGCATTAGGATTGAAGATTCTAAGATAAAAAATAAGTTATTTTAAATAAAGATGCTTATTTAAAATTATTAATTATTATTCATGCTCCAGAGGATTCTAAAAAATCATCAAACTATTATTGACATGAGCTGCTTAATTTTAATTAATTGCGGTTATAGGTACTACGAGGATATTTCCGTATAGTGATTCTGTTGGGACAACGGGGATATTTCCATATTGTGATCTGTTGCACCAACTATAGTCGCAAAGGTGCCAAATATATATCTTAAACTTGGAAGAAGAAAAAAAAAGAAACATGTAGATGTTTGCCCATGGGTGTCTAAAAGTTATATCTTTTGAGATGGTTCTTTTCCGTAAGTTTTTTTTAGTTTTTTGCGGCCACTGCTAGGAAGGTGACAAGACTTAGAGATTATTCTGCCACAGATCACAATATGGAAATCTCCCAGGGGCAACTATAATCCCTACAACACCAAAAAGATCTTATGCTTGCACTTTTTTTTTTTAAAAAAAAAGAGGTTTTCCTAGGGGGAGGGGGACTAGGAGTTACACAAACCTTTTGAGTAGGTCGCTGTGGCTTTTTTTAAGTTTCTTGTAAACTACTGCCCGGGGGATATTTCTGTATCATGATCTGTCACGCTACCTACAATAACCAAATAGATTTTAAACTTGCAAATAAAAAAACAAAACAAAAAAAAACATGTAGATTTTTGGCCAGGGTTGGCTACGAGTTATAACTTTCGAATTGATCCCTTTGCATGATTTTTTTCTTTTTTTAGTTTCTCTCGTGCTGCTGTCCAGAAGTTGCCAAGATCTGACGATTTTACTGCCGCATATCACAATATGGAAATCTCCCCCACTGCTTGGAGGTCACCAATATTTGGGGTTTATTTTTGAGATGATTACTAAAACCGAAATCTTACCCTTACTGCTGGTACAATGGGAAATGGGTCACAAATGTTAGGTAGTAGGTACCTTATGTATTGATTTAGATAATGTTATATAAGTAGGTTTTTTACAACTCCTTCCCTGAAACAGATAAGAATCTAAATAAATTACCTTGCAAGTTACTCAACAGAACACCTCCTTTACAGCTTTGAACCACACTTCTAATATTAACCAGCAAAGAGTCTAATGGTAAATCATTCTCAAGACTCATGGTTCTAATACTAGTTGAATTTTTCTATGATAGCTAAAAAATAAAATAAACATGGGGAAAGTAAAGATGTGAGCATTATCATACGAACATATTTTTCATACATAATAAATAAGAATACTATGATTTGCTTAACACAAGTAATAAAGGAAATACTTCAAAGTTTTATTGATGTGGATGTTTTCAGTAATAAAACAATGGTTTTCGACGCAGATCAAAAAAGAAAATGATAAAATATTGCGTCACTCTAATTTAAATTCAATCAATAAAAAAGTATTATTTATATTTTAATGATTGTTTTTAAAATTTATATAAATTATGATTTAGCAATGAAGCGAAGACAAAATGGGAAAAAAACATTTATTCCAAAATATGTTATTTTATTATTTACTTATATTTTCAATATCTTTTAAAACTTCTCACCTTTTTTATTGTTTCTCCAGCATAACAAGTCCATGAAAGCTGTAAAAAATAGGAGTTAATTTTAAAACCTAAGTAAGCTTTAAGGGGAAATACCGAACAAATCATATTGATGCATTAATATTATCAGAAGACGAAGTAAAACAAGTAATGAAGCAAACGAAACCGAAACTAAATAAGCTATTGCCATTACTGAAAAACGTTTTAAAAACCTTTTTAAAAATCATAATTACCAAGTGCTAGAACCAAAGCCTCAAAAAAAAAAAATATTCATACTGATCCGCCCATTGGTCTTGTTCATTCGTCAAATAAACTGTTCGTTCGCAGAAAAGGATTTTTCTGATCTATTTATTTATTTCATTTTTGATCGCTGAATTTATTTTTGTTGTTTCATTACTATCAAAATGGTGTCATCAGAAAATACCGTGGTTCTTGGACAACCACAACTTAAAAAACAGGATCTTTCAAAATTGGTGAGCTCTTCATAATAAAATATTTTCTGAAATTCGAAATCCGTGTACTTCATGAATAATGCCATCAAATCCGTCTGTTTCTGGATGAATTAAGCCACGCGTTATATATTCAGGTTGAGTGGAATCTTTCTTGTCAGTTAAGCCGGTTTTAATAAAAAGTTAGAGTTACCATCATTAATTCTTTGGTCGTAGGATAAATTTTATCGCATTAGTTGTTATATTGATGTCTTTCTCATTAATAAATATCATCAAGCATTATGAATAGCTAAGTTATTACATCATCCCATTTCTATGTTATTTTAGGTTAAGGTACTTAGTGGAAGTACATGAAAGATCAGTTTTATATTTTTAATTAGAAATGTGGTTAGTTAGTTCTGAAATTTTTCTTAACCTACAAACAATGGACGTAAAATTATTCGTATTTCTAAAAGGTTAAAAGTGGGAGGGAAAAAAACATTTTCTTTTTCAGCAAACAATATGATAAATAAGTGATGTTTGGTATTAATGTTGCTGTGACTTTTTTTCTTAAAGAAAGAGAGCGTAAAATTTCCTTTTTTCTTGCAGTTTTTTTAATTTATCTAAGTACTTTATTTTTTTCTTAACTGCATTTGCTTTATAATGCACAAATTTATGTAACTTTCTTATTGTAATGTTATTCCTTTTATAAGTGAAATTAGTTACATAATTAAATACTAAATTTGAAAAAGAAGCATTAATAAAAAATTATAAACATCTGGTATGGAATATTTTGTTACATATGAATTTACATTGCAATGAAGATATATTTACAAAAATTCCAGTTACGTTTTTTAAAAAAAAAATTGTAAATTAATATAAAATCTCTAAAATGGCCTTTTTTATCCTTGGGGGATATGTCCATGTCTTGATCTTCAGTCGTCAAGGTGACAAATAGATTTTAAACTTGCAAAAAAAATGAATTATGTCTTTTGAGTTGGTTCCTTTCTGTGACGTTATTTTTTCTCTCTTTTTTTTCTAGTTTTTTGCGGGTCACTGCCCGCAAGTTGTCAACGCTTGGCTATTATTCTGCCATAAATCACAATACAGAAATCTTCCTAGGGCAACTATAATCCCCACAGCACTAAACAGATCTTATGCTTGAAATATATGTTTTTTTTTTGTTTTTTTTTTAAGAAAGGTTTGCCAAGGGGAGAAACTAGGAGTTATATCTTTTGAGTAGGTCCCTGTGGCTTTTTTTTTTAGTTTCACCTTTTTTCTAAAATCATCAGATGTACCACATTCTTCTGCTTTATAAGTGAATCCAACTTTTCCAATACACACTTATTAGATATGTATTTCAAACTTTATATTTTAAACTTTTGTTTTTGTATAGGAAAAAAAGATATTCTCAAAAATGTTCTTGTTAAAAAAGTATTATACAACATCAAAATGACTATTTGTAAGTTCAGAGGTGCTCTGGAAAAAATCTGGATTTTTTGCCAATTGCGATCCGGAAGTCTCCCGAAATCCAAGGTCCAGAAGTTTTAAGAAATCATCAATTATATTTATTTATAAAAGTTCTTTTATATTTTATTTAGAAATATTGGAACTAGAATTTATACTTGGCATATTTTTCATTCGTAAATATTTTTTCTGGTAGAATAATAAATGTGATTAGAGATAAAGGTAAACTTATGTATACATTCATTTAAAATATGCTGCATATAATTTATTTATAATTTCATATTTGGAAAATATCAATGACTTAAATTTATAAAGACATTAATTTTTTGAAATGCGTCGTTAAGGATTTTTCTCAAATTTTTCAGGATTTTTGAGTTGGGCTCGCAATTAGTCTGTATGTTGAGTTGAGTAAAACATACATTAAGTCTAATTAAAAATTCAATTTTATCTTTTTATTTTTACGATATATTAGTGCAGAATTTTCTTATATGTGGACGTTAATAAACAATATTTTTTATGGCTGAGATTCAGTTTGGTTATAATCAATTTATATAAAAACCTTAGAGAGCTAAATATTTTTCATGAACCCCATTCTATGAAAAACAGTTTAGTTACCTGTAGTTTAAGTTATTTCACATTAACTGTCAACTATTTTTTCTAACAATTTGCTCATTATATGTTCATTTTTTAGGATGTTTCACAGTTGACTCCATTAACAGAAGAAGTTATTAGTCGTCAAGCCACAATCAATATAGGTATCACCATTTAATTATTTTTAATAAATTTTTACACCTGCATTTTTAGAGAGATTTTGATATTTTTGCAGTCCATTTAATCTATCAATAATAAGTATGGAAATAAGACTACAAATTTGCAGGGTTCGAAGTTATCCTGTTTTTTTTTTTTCCCTTTCTGAATTGTATACTATGTGTTTTTTTATCCTCCCATTATCTAAGAATACAGATGACAAACTGTTAAAACTTACTATTTTAAACAATTTATTCAGAAATATAAAATTGTGTATTTATTTTTTTCCTCGATAAAATTTGCTTTTAATACATTTAAGCAGTGTTTTCATTACAAAAAAAAATGGGAGAGAATTTCTCACCCTTTCTCAAAAACAGGGTGAGATTTCAAAAAGTTAAGTGAGATTTCTAAAAATTAAAAAAACCCGAATAGACTTTTAAAAAAAATATTTGTTTAATTATAATAAATTTTGAACATTGAATATTTTTGCTGCATTATCATATGGAAAATGTTCTGTATCTACTTCTTCATTAGCTATTCTCATTTGGTTTGCTCAAATGCTTACCAATCGATCTGTTACGATAGTTTGTTTTAATTCCGTTTGGGGGCTAAATAACCTTGCAACAGATGCTGAATTATTCGGAATCTAATTAAATTTGTAGCATTGTGCACACACTTTCCTGTCCTCTACATATGCCAGCATAGGTTCTTCACTTATTTCTGTTATGGAATAGTGAAGTTCGTTGAAGTTATTTCCATGTTCATACTCTTTGTCAGGTCTTCCAGATTAGTTTTCACAGACTAAAACTTTTACAAATTGCTGTAAATTGTCGATGAGGGAGTTTGGTAATTCATTAACAGCGAAAACTAGAGATAACTTTAAACAACTTATTATAAAGAACTCATTTTTTTACAACACTTGTCGTAGCTGTTTTCATGTCTTTTTCAAAATGGCGGAAGGCTAAATTTTTTCCAAAATTCGAGAGATTCGTGCATTTTGAAATTGATAAATTCAGTGCGCAAACTTCTCGCGTTAATCATTTTTTAATGTGAGAAAAGAAAAAAAATATGCGAGATTCTCGCGCTGTAGTGAAAACACTGATTTAAGTAAATAAAATCTTTTTTTTTTAGTTTGCTATTCACCTTTTTTGAAGTAATTTGATCTGGTCTATTTACTATTATAATAAATATCCTAGCAAATATAACTGCAAACTGTTAGAACTTACTTTTCTAAACAAGATTTATTAAAACGGTTTAATTTTTTAGAACTCTATATTAATTCATACTACACAGATAAGTTTGTTAATAAGCTGAAAATAAAAATTCAAAGCAAAAGCTGAAAATAGAAATCCAAAAATGTTATTTGCAAAAATACTTTTTAAATAATTGAAAAAATACTTGAAATTTTAAAGTGAATGAGGGAAACATTTATCCGCAGAATGTTATCACCATTTTAATAAAAATATCGATGAAGGATTTTATTTGTTTATTTATATAGTGTCAATATGAATCTCAATGTGAGAAATTTTTTAAATCATGTTAATATGAATCTCGACATTTATTTTTAAAATCCATGAATATACGAATCATAATAATAATGACTTTTAAGTTGTGTGAATACAAAATGCAATATATGATATAAAATTGTGAAAATAAGAAACATTATGCACAATCTTAAATTGCATTTGCACTGGTAGGAAAAGCATAAAAACTAATCTTATTTTTTTCTTTTCTAATAATAGTAAAAAAAATTCTGTGATGGTGACAAATTTTCCGCGAACAGCGTTTGGGTATATTATACAGGTCTGCTGGTCTGAAATCTTTTATAGAATTGAACATTGAGGATCTTGCTTTCTCACTGAAAAAAAAAATTTATTTTTTTTTTGCTTGATACTTTGATATAAATTGAATATTGATCTATTCTTGCAAATATTTTAGGTACAATTGGACATGTAGCTCATGGAAAATCAACTGTTGTTAAGGCTATATCTGGTGTGCAGGTAAATCAAATAATTGTTTTATCTTTCTCTTTATATTCACTTTTGATATATATAAAATAAGAATAAATTAATGTATTCAGAGATGATTGTGCTTCGGAAAAAAGTTTGGGATTTTTTGCTAACTGCGATCCGGAAGTTTCCTGAAATCCAAGGTCCAGAAATTCATTAATCACATTTATAAATAAAAATTCTTGTATATTTTATTTAAAAATATTATAACTAGAATTTATACTTTGTAAATATTTTTTCCAGTAGAATGATAAATGTGATTAGGGATAAAAGTGAACTTATGCATAATTATTCATTTGAATTATGCTGCATGTTATTTATTTAAAATTTCATGTTTTGAAAATATCATTGATTTAAATTTATAAAGACATAAATTTTTTGAAATGCATCATTAATGATTTTACTCAAGAAATTTTCCGGATTTTTGAGTTATTCTCACAATCACCCCTGTATATTAAGTTGTTGTGCTTTTTAATTTTGTAGTAAAATATGCCCTTATCACTTATTAAAATTATTTATAGCATTTAAACTATGTCCATAGTAGTAATTAAATTTCTCTGTTCTTTTGCTTTAGAGTTATTAAGTTAAAAACAATTTAAGATAATTATTCAATAGTTTTTATCTTCAAAATTATACTACAGTTGGTTTGTGGAATGACAGTTCAATAGTATTCAATTAGTGTTATAGTTTATTTGAAAGTAATTTGTTAATTAGGCGATAATACTGTTTTTATTTTATTTTAAATTTAAGTTCTTTATTGCTATTGAGGGGGAGGAACCCTCTCATATTAAGTTGAAGACAACTATGACAACAATAAACTTAAACATTTATTTAACAACTGAACATAACAAGCTAAAAACAGAAACATAAAAATTAAGTAAGACTGTGTGGGATAGAGACTGAGTAAAGTTCGAAGCTTCTTAAATACTGGGGCAGTTCCAAGGTTGCCGATCGTGTGTTTGTAATCCCGTTGATTCTTTTGGCGCCTACGCACCATGCCTGGCGCCACACTATAAAGAGTTGCTAATGAAAATTATCATAACTAAATTATATTGAAATTTAAATCATGGATTGCACAAAATAGACAGGGTTCCCACGGTCCTTAAAAGTCCGTAAAAAACTGCTTAATTATTTTGGACAATAAGGACCCTTAAAAGTACTCATTTTTTCAGCATTACTGATAGGAACAATTTTTCAGTTCCATTTTATAAAATAAAAAGTTGTTCATTTATCTTCTAGAATTTGACCATACATTGAGGGTAGAGAATTTTAGAGAGATAAGAAGGGATATGTTTTAGGGGACTACAGGCAAGAGGAAGAAAACATGTCTTTTCATTAATATATTCTGCCTTTTGCCTAGAATGATACTCTATGAGGAGAGCAAAGCATTCTAAAAGAAAATAATTGAGTGTGGATATTGCACATGGAAGACATAATGCTTTTTTTTGGTGGGGGAGGGGGTGGACAGTCTCAGGTACCGAAGTAGAAGACCCACACTGACCTTCAAAATCGACAGAATTAAAAAAAATCCAGTTCTACTGGTAACATGTTTGCTTATAAGAATAAAGTAAAACTCTAAGAAAAGTATCAGGAAATTTTTTTAAACTAGAATCCTTAACAAAAATTTTTTCATAACTAGTCATATGTAGTGTGTTTTCATTATACCAAAGTGAGCATTCGACACTTATACTTCCCATTTTATCAGCCGCCATCTTAATCAATGCATTTAATACAAAATTATGTAATATTCATTTATTGGTAAAACTTGGAGCCAAACCTTTATTGGTAAAAAATTCTGATAATAAAACGCATGATTATTTATATGAAAAAACATTTGAGAAGAAATAAGTCAAATAACTTTTTTTTTATGGCTTCATACCAGGGTTTGTTGATTTAAATCAGCTTGATTTAAATAGTGAAATTATCGATGATTTAAATCGTTAAATTATTGATATATAGTTAGTATCAATAATTTAAATCAAAGGATTTTTTTCAAAAAATCATTGATTTAAATCAATTGATTTTATATATTGATTTAAAAAGTTTAAAAACAGTGTTTTAAATTAGTTAATCTTTTATTATTTCTTTTCTTAGTATAAAATTTATTTTAAGTAAATTGCTGCATTAGTTTTAAAATTTATTATTGTTGCATTAATTAGTTTTAGCTAACGAAATTACTTTCTTTCTTGGTATGTGTTAAATTCCAACACATTTGAAATTACATTTTTAAGAATCTTTTGATTCTTGAGATTAAAAGTACAGATTAAAGTAAACATTTAAGTATTTTTTCTCATAGTATGCTTACAGTATCTTTGAAATTATCAGAATTTCTATAAAGAAATTTTGTGAAAAAAAAATTTCAATCAGCACATAGATTTCTTTAAATTTTTTTTTAGCTTAACTTATCTATTTTGATATAGGATTAAAAATGAATCTTTTGATATAAAATATATAGATTAAATATTGATTTATTTTTGGATGAATGACTACGTTTATAAACACAATCTGTTACATTTATTTTGTCATTTTAAAAATCAAGAGAAAAAAAAAGAAATCGCAATTTTAAATTAAAATTATTGTTTGGTAATTGAAACTTTGTTTTAATAGTTAAAGTATTCTTTTAATTCTCTATTTCATCTAGTCTTTAAATTTCAATCATGCATTTGTTTAAAAATGGTTGCTATGCATTCAAAGCTATGTATTATAACGAAAAATTGTTTTAGGTATTTAGAGCTTCTAAAGTATTCTTATAATACAGTTTTAATATTAATTTAATTTTGATTAAACATTTATAAAGTTTTTCTAGTCATAATTCATAGTTCTTAACAGTGTATTTGAATAAAAATGTTAAAAAATCCGATTTAAATCAAAAAAATCTGATTTTTTTTTTTTTTAAAATCACGAACCCTGCTTTATACTTTTATATGAACAAACATTTAACAAGAATTGTGTCAAATAACTTCTTTTTTTATGGTTTCATACTTTTGCTTCCATGTTAAGAGATCGTATAACATTTTTTTTGGGGGGGGGAGTATCAGTTTTGACAGTTAGTGATTCAAAACATTCTCTCTTGCTTCAGTTTTATTGATTCTTTCCCTGTTAATTACATTATTTGCAGAGTGTTCTATGGAGTATTTGTGGACCCTGTACAGAGGCTAATCAAAATAATTGAAATGCTTCGATATTAACTCTAAACAATTTTTCTTTTAGCAACAATTATTTTGGAAAATTTTACATGGCAAAACTGTTAGTGCTCTTTCAAAGATCTTGTTTGAAACTTTTATAAATAGCATTTTAGTTAACCATGCAAAGTTTGGATGGACCGAAATTAGTGTTGCAAGTTAATCTTTAATACCAGCATTTGTGAAATAATTTTATAGGATTGTAATGTTTATCTAAAAATGCTATTTTAATTATAGTGGTTATTGAAAAAGGAAATCAGCCTTTAACTTCCTATGCTCATTTTCATCTATGCAAATTTTGCGTGGTTAAAAATGAGATTATTTCTAAAAACTTCAAACATCACCTTACAATTGTGCCAACACTTTTGCAATGTGAAATCTTTCTAAACATTTGTTGCTAAACGAAATATTGTTTGCATAATTAATATGAAAGGGTTTATTCTAATCAATCCCTGTTTAAGTTGTTGTATTCTTTATTAATGAGAAAAGTATTCTATGATTCTAAAAATAAATCAGTGGTATTTTTCTTCTTCTCCAGACTGTTAGATTCAAGAATGAACTAGAAAGAAATATTACTATTAAACTGGGCTATGCAAATGCAAAAGTAAGACACTTCATTTATAAACTTTATTTCCTGCATGTTATTCCATTTTGAATCTGCTTTACTTTTTTGTAGATTTATAAGTGTGACCAAGAAAGCTGTCCTAGACCAGCCTGCTACAAGTCTGCTCGAAGTAGTAAGGAAGATGATTTTCCTTGTGATAGACTTGGATGCCCAGGAAGATTTAGGCTTTTGAGGCAAATAACTTACATTATTTTATCGTACTTCTTTTCTCATATATTAATTCCAAATATTAACAAATTTTTTTTAAAAATTAGCAAAAATATGTTTTTAGTTTCGAATTGTAAGTTAATATTCTAGTTCAATCTGTCTTAGAGTATTGATTTGTATCCATTTCAAATTTAGTTCATGGCAAAAAGTTCTGTGTTTGTTGTGAGATGTAATATTTGTCGAATTAATATAAATAAATTGAGGAAAAAATGTCAGAGAGTTAGTTAATTTTTGTTGAGACAAGTTCTTTTATATTCAAGATTTATACTGACCCGTAATGGGTATTTCAATTTATTTTTGCTTGTTAATGTGGGATTGATGTTTCAAATACTTTTTTTTTTTAAATATGTATATATATAAAGTGTTTTTTTATTTCAACTTGATTTGGTAGAATGGCCATTATATTAATGTTATATTGCGTGAGCGTAAGTTTCATATTTTATTTTCTGAATAACAGCGAAAGTTAACTTTTAAGATGTGTGAAAAATTTTAATATTTGTTGTAATAACTTGTTATAATCTTGTAACACTATATCTGTTTAAATTTTAGTAAAATATTTAAATATTTATTTTCGTAATCAACAACCCAGTTATAAAAAGTTCAGTTATCTTTCATGTATTTCTTGTTGAAAGCAGGGCCGTAACTACGCCGGGGCAGGCGGGGCCCCGACTGTCAAGGGGGCCCCATATGAAGAGACCACATAATGTCTTTTCAAAATACAGTACTCTAATTATATATATATAGGAAAGAATATATATATATATATAAGAAATATATATACATATATGAAAAAAGAAATATATATATAATTATATATATGTAGGAAAGAAATTGTGTTAAGATAGAGTTGCTGAAAATCTTCGTTTTTGTAATTACGTACCTACTATAACAAAGGAAAGGGTAAAAAACGGTAAAACACCTTTTCGCGAATTATTTCCCTTTCTCGAAAGAACAAACACGCTTTGCCGAGAAGAGGAAAGGCCGCAGCTGCATGTAGTTGATTGTTAACACTTTCTGTATATTGCACTTCTGGTTTACTTGTTTCCTCTACTATCTAGCGTCAGACCCAGTGGCGTGCCAAGTGCCAACCACGGGAGGTAGAGGGCCCCTCTAAAATTTAAGTGATGGGGCAAACGATGCGTTTTGCCCCTCCTGAAATTTAGACACTCACAAAAATAAAGTAAAATCGGTAATTTAAAGTTTTTTTTTTCAATTTTGAAGCTATTTTTGAAATAAGAAAACTTTATATTCCACTAACAGTTATGTGCTTTGCTCTTCTGATGTTTAGTTATTCGCCAAGACGAAGTTCATTAAAATAGGTAATTTTAGAGAAGAAAAAAAAAAGCTATTCTTTCACAGCTTTGAAGTTATACATCAAGTAGGAAACTTTATTTTGTTATGGGCGATTCATATGTTTTTTGACTTTTGGAAAAGTAAAGCGAAAGTGGAAAAAATATTTTATTTCCAATTTTCACTCTATTTTCTTCCGAAATAGTAATGAAGGGGCAAACATAGTATTTCGCCCCTTTTGAAATTTCAAAGTGCTAAAAAATAATAGAAATTGGTAACTAAAAAAAATTTCATCTTTGAATCTATTTTCCAAATAGAAAACTTTATTTTCTTCTGAAATAAAAGTGAAGGGGGGGGGATTTTCTTCTCATCTTCTGAAATTTAGACATTAATAGAATAAAATCAAGTAAAGTAGGAAATTTTAGAAGAAAAAAATTGTTTTGTTTCTTAACTTCGACAATATTTTCCAAATAGAAAACTTCATTTTTCTCCTAAATTATAATAAGAGGATAGGAAACTTTATTTTCTTCTGATATAAAGTAAGGGGGGCTAAAATGTGTTTTGTATCGTCTGAAATTTAGACATTTGAAATAATAAAGTCTAGTATCTATTTTCTAAAAAGAAAATTTTATTTTCCGCTTAAATTAAAGTGAGGGGACGAAGAATATACTTCACCCCTTCTGAAATTTAGACATTCGCAGGAATAAAGTCAAGTAAAATTTATATTTAACTCTTATTTTCGACTTTAAAGCTATTTTCCAAATCGAAAACTTTATTTTCCACTGAAATTTAATTGAGATGGAAGATAATGTGCGCCACCCGTGCCATAATGTGCGTGAAAATTTGACATTCGCTACAATAAAGTAAAATAGAATCGAGAATTTTAGAAAAAGAAACTACTTTTTTTCCAATTCACTAGCTATTTTCCAAATTGAAGGTGATATTCCCCTCCCCCCCAACAAGAAAAATACTTCGGTTTTGTTTCAATTTTTTTCTACATATTACGACTTTTAATTTATTAAAAAAATTTAAAACTAAAACACGAAAAGAGAAGAGGAGCACATCATAAAAAACATAACAAGCGTTTAGAAAACTAAAATAAGTACCACTGTTTTGCATCTTGAAAAATGCATCCTACACTGAGACTAATAGATATATTTTAAAGCATTTTTTGACTGTGGGTGGTATGAAGGTGTTAAAACCTTCATACCACCCACAGAGTTGCCCCACAGTAATCTGACTCCTCAAAAAATAGCCATCTCCTTTCACACCATGGGAAAATGACCTTTTGCTTCTTTAAATTGCCTTAAACATTTTTATGACCCTGGGCTCTTTTGTGCTTTTATAAAATGTCATATATTTGCAGTATTTCCTAGATGTTCTAAGAAAAAAGATGTAAGATTTTAAGGGATCCAAGGGGGTGACTCTTGTTGACATTAACTTAGGTCATTTTGCCAAGAGATTTTTTCTGAGATAAACAAAAAACGTTCCAGTTAAATTCCAGTTTTTTGCTCATGTAATTGCGTCATTTAAATTAACCATTTTTAATTCAGATATAAATTTTCTGTTAGCCTTTACTTTATTCAATTTTTGAAATTAAAATTTAACTTTAATTAAGAGTTATTGAAATTACTTGCAACTTCCTTTTTTTCAAACATAAATCGTGATATCAATAATTCCCATTCTTAATAAAAATTTTCTTTGGAAAACAAGAAAACCAAATGTAAATTTATTTATAAGGAGGTAAGTAAATGTTTGCATTAACTCATTTAATACATTTAAATTTTATATTTATATACTGTTAGAATTCTTTTATAAGAATGGTAACATAAAAATTGCTTTTTTTTATGTTCGTATATAAAATTTAATTTGTATAGTACTTTAATTGATAATTTTACTGTTTATTGTGTGCATGGATTTTGTTCTTATTTTATATTTTTCAAATTATTAAGACCTTTAAATTTTTTAAATTGGAACTTCGAATTTTTAGGGTTTTTAACAACTTTGTTTTCATTAAAAAGTGAAATGCAATCTTTATTTTATATAAAAAAAATCATATTTAATTTAATAAAAGAACGCATTTAATTTAATAAAAAAGCTATGAACATCAGCTTAGAAATCCGTAGCAATTAAAATTCATTTCCATGACAAACCATTAAAAAGAATTTTTTTCTTAATTAGCAAATATGCTTTGACTGACTTTTTCTCATTTTTCTTTCATTAAAAAAACTATTACTCTTTGTCATAATTTTGTCACGTATGATTACATGGCGTCATGAATACATAGGCCAAATATTCAAGAACGATTTTCTATTGACCTGTCCATATTGGAGTAAGGCAACTTTGTTTTTGTTAATCAATGTACATAGAGAGAAAAATTCTGAATATTTTTTCTATTAGGACTTTTTAAAATGTGGGTACATGTGCTTCAGTTTCCATAACGCGATCAAAAACTTTTAGATTTGAAACTAAAAAATAATTTCCATTTTTATAATGGTTTTGTCTTGAAATATGACTTCCTAACGATATAATAACCGGATTCAACAGGTTTATAAAATTGATATTTTTTGATTAGCATTATGTTTGGAAATGGTTTTGTCTGGAAATATGACTTCCTAACGATATAGTAACCGGATTCAACAGGTTTATAAAATTGATATTTTTTTATTAGCATTATATTTAGAGGAAAAGGAAGCTACTGTGGACATGGAAGACAGGAGTAGACAACATGAATAACTATTTTCCCCCTAGTCATATTTCCTCGGTGAGATGTCGTAAATTGGTAACATTTACGTACAGTGAACCAAAAAAGTACCACCCTGAATAACTTTTGATTTAATGATCGGATCTTCACGTTCTAGGACTCCATCTTAATAATTCGAGGGCGTGACATCAAATATGCAAATTAATTAGTGCACGATATTTTATTTAAAGTTACGCAATCAGACACAAAAACATGCTTCCTCTGAATAAACGTAACTTTTGTTCAACAGATTCGATTTTCTAACCCCCGTAATATAGGAGGAAGCTGTAATCTGGGGAATATGGTCCCAATAGTTGGGTCGGGTGAGCTGTCCAAAGTTTGGACCCCCAAATGTTAATTTTATTTTTTTGTATTTCACTACAGATCGAGAGCTTTTTAAGGGAATTAAAAAAAATTTGCACACGATTATAAAATTCTGTTATCTAAAGATAATTCCATGCAAAAAATAATTTTTAGTAAATACTTATTATTTTTTATTTAATAATAGTCTGATGTTGATCATTTATATCGCACTAGTGCTGCACAATAGACTATTGGCGACGGTCTGGGAAACATCCCTTGAGGTTTGATCCTTTGTAGAGGGGATGGCACCCCCACTTCGGTAGCCCGGTGACCTGCATCCGAAGTCGAGTCAGTTTAACGAGGATCAATACCGCACACCCTGGGTCCCAACGCAGACTGACCCAAATGGTCACCAACTCGCACACTGAATGCAGCCAGTGATGCTTGACTTCTGTGATCTGCTAGGAACCGTATCTTAACGATCCCTTTGGGACAATAATAGTCTGAAAACTTTTGAATCGTAAGTCATATAGCGTAAGTCAATGCGAATTTGAGCGAAATTGGTTGAATAGTGCATTAGTTGCTGAGAAATCGAGTTTTATAAGTACGACTTTTTTAAAATTTAATTTCTCAGGATTAATCTATTTCGCTGAAATTTAGCATTTTGTCATGTTTAAAATTTACAATGTTTTGTAATCCAATTTATATGCGAACTAATAACTTGTTTTCATAAATATATTCGCTAACATAATACATAAATAGCTAAAATGACGGTTTAGAGATGGAATACTGAAAGTTTTTGAAAGGGCCCCCGCCAAAAATGTTTGCCCCAGGGTCCCGATGGGTGAAGTTACGGCACTGGTTGAAAGAATGTATTTTAAACTTAAGATGCTAAATAGTTAGGGTTAGCTATTAGTTATTGTCTGATTGTTTGAAAATTTTCTTGTTAATATTTTTACTTTCTTCCAAAAATAATGCCTGTGAATGTTTTTTTTTAATTATTATTATTATCATATGTTAAAAATTACAAAACTGATTTGTTACGCATCTGTGCCAATTTTTTTTCTTTATTTTTTAGATTGCTTTTTTATTAGCAACCACTTTTGGTGAAATTTTATTGCAAATTTCATACCATGTCAGAGTCAAGTATTACAAACCTATCAAATTAAAATTTTACCTACATTGCATAAATTTTTTTTACTAACTTGGTGTTAGTTTTTTAAATGAAAAATACCACAATTCTATATCAAATCCGTTTTGCTTGCTAGGCAATAGTTTTATTACGCATCTGCACCTATTATTTGTAATATTGCATCAGGGGAAAAAAAGAAGAAAAAAAAAAGAAATTACACAAAATTCATTTCTAAAACCAAAAATTACTTTCCACAAAAAAGTTTCGTTAAAAAAAACAAAACACAGATAAAACAATTCATTACATCAATTATCTTCTCCTTCCATCTACACAATTTGAAATCTGTTATATAAACATCATCGCATCAAATATCCACCTTCAATAGAATCTCGTCTATGTCATTATTCTTCCATCATTCCATTTAAATCTCCGTGGTGACTAAAACCAAATTTTTTTCAGCTGTCCTCGAACTTGATAAAAAAACAGAGCAGATGCATGACAAAAGTTAACCAAATTTACATCGGAAATCAGTGATTTTAAGGGTCTGGTTTCTCTATCTATGATTAATATGTTAATATGAGTAACATGTTTCTTTATCTATATGTTAGAGAATATTTAAAAGATAGAGTGTGGAAAACATGCTAATAGATAATATTCTGTCAAGCCAAAGTTACATTGAATGCAT
Organism: Parasteatoda tepidariorum; assembly: GCF_043381705.1. Classification (NCBI taxonomy): domain Eukaryota; kingdom Metazoa; phylum Arthropoda; class Arachnida; order Araneae; family Theridiidae; genus Parasteatoda; species Parasteatoda tepidariorum. The sequence continues at coordinate 92,430,118 of NC_092208.1, forward strand.
CACTAATAAATTACATTATCTACATTTATTTTTAACATTAGATATAAATTAAGCTATTTGATTGGACTTGTAGTTTATTGTTCAACTTACCATGATTTATTTATAAATTCATAAATGGTTGAGTGTAAGTTCTTATTATATGAATATATACTTATTATAGGTTTTGAATTTCTTTCAAATAAACGAAAATAATAATTTGATAATGCATTTATTGATAAATAAGCATTTTAAAAATATATTTCAAAATATTTTTTTAGAAAATTCAAATGAATTTTTACTGATTAAAATATGTTAAGAGCTTTCATAGGTATAAATAGATTCAAATTTTTCCGTAACGTGTGAAAAGGAACTACAGGATAAGTTGCTTTTGAATTAGCATAGTATGTAGTGTCCCTAAAAGAAATCTGTTTTTGTCCCTAATAGTTTGAAAAGCAAGAACCAGAATAGAAATCTATAGTTTGCTGCATTTTGCTCAGAAAGCAGGGTCCCCCCCCACAGTTTCAAAATGAGATGGAGTTCTTCAAGCTTCTACAAATGGTGGTTATTTGGGAAATATTCTTTTATAGTTTTTTCAGTTATCTGACAAGCTTTGTTAATCAATTTGAAAAATTAATGAGAATAAAATTAACTGGCTACTTAAGCAGAAAGCAACAAACATGCTTTTCTTAAATTAATGTTTCAAATCATTTTTTGGATATCATTATGCAGCATGTGCTCTTTAGTATGATCCCCTTCCATTATAACAGCCGAGATGCACAAAGTGTTAATTATCAAGTTCTTATTAAAGAAAACATTGCTTTGTTAAAATTGGTCAAATATTTTTTAGTTATGAATTAATATTTACAGTATTTTCTGCGCTCATGATTATAGTGCCTCCCAATATAACATACATTTCTGCCCAGACCAAGATAGTTGTTAAAACGGTTGACAAAACTCTAATGAATTTTTAATTTTATTTTGCTTCTTTGAAGAAAAATAGAAGTTTTCTCTCCTATTCAATGTAATGTTTGACTGTTGTTGTGCATTTTAGACATGTATCTTTTGTTGATTGTCCTGGTCACGATATTCTTATGGCCACCATGCTTAATGGGGCGGCTGTTATGGATGCTGCTTTGCTGTTGATTGCTGGAAATGAATCATGTCCACAGCCTCAGACTTCTGAACATTTAGCGGCAATAGAAATCATGAAATTGAAGCATATTCTAATTCTCCAAAACAAAATAGATTTGGTGAAAGAATCCCAAGCTAAGGAACAGTATCAGCAGATCCTAAAATTTGTTCAAGGTTAGTCTAAAGATAAAACTAGTTCTATATTATTCTCTAACTTTATTTCCTACTTAATTTTGCTACTTATTATGCTGGATTATTATTGCTGTGCTGTTATTAATGCTGTGTTATTATTAATTTTTTATTGAACCTTATAATAAAGAAATTACTAATAGTATTTTATGAGAATGAGCATTATCAGTTATATAATATAAAGTATAAATCAAAATATATTATATCCCTTACGTAGTTTGATGCTTAAAAAAATAATAATTTATTTATGAATAGAACTTAAAATGTTTTAATTTTATTTGTAATGAGTATTTAAAGAAGCAAAGCCTAATTTCTGTTAAGGTTGACAAGAACTGTACCTATGGCATCTTTATGTCAAAATTTATTTTTTAATTCACTGTTATTGCATAAAAAAATGTTAGGAAATTTTTTGATATTATATCAGGGATGATATTTTTCCACTTTTGAGCAGATTTCTGCTTTTCTACTTTTGTCTCTCGAATCTCAATCTTTTTATCAAAAGCTACGATTCTCTAAAAGTTTCACCTTTTTTTAACCGTTGAAATAAATTAATTATATAAAATTCAAACATTAAATCCCATATTTCATGAGATTGGAAAAAAAATAGCACTTGATTTTTCCTCAAACATTTAAAGAAATGCAGTTAGTAATTTTGGAAAGGCCATTTAATAGTGTCTGCTCTTAAATTTTTTGAAATTCATAAAATTAGATCACGAAGGCTCGACTTTTTCGAATAATTTTTACAGCAAAATTTTTAACATAGTTTTAACAAAATGTGAAATGAATATGTTTTGTTGTGGTAGGAACTGTTGCTGAAGGTGCGCCAGTCATTCCAATTTCTGCTCAGCTTAAGTATAATATAGAAGTTATTTGTGAATATATTGTTAAAAAGATACCAGTACCTGTCAGAGATTTCACTTCAGCCCCTAGACTAATAGGTATGAAATTTTATTGATATTCATTGTTTATTGTACATATTTATCAGGGCTTCTTCTGATATTAAGCTACAACTTCTTTTTTAGCTATCTATTCTGTTTGACACAATTTAATAAATATAGATTAATTTTAATTAAATATGGATTGTTTATGTATTTTTTAGTTTAATTTTAAGATGGTTTTGATAATTGCTGTTAAAAATGTTTTTTAATTATTTCCTTTTTTAATTAATGTCACTTAATTATGATTTGTGTTTATGTTTCTCATAATTAATTATTTTTTCCAGCAACTTTGTACTAATGTTTTTTTTTCTCTTTGTTTAATAATGTCTAGTAACTCCTTTAGTCTTATTTTCCCCTTCAGTCGCATTTATAGTTCTGACGATTTATTATTTTGAATCAAGAGTTTTGACATTATTTAAATCATTTGATTTTTTAAAAATAAAAATACTTTATTAATGCTTTCCTAGCGTTGTAATTTTACTTATAAATTTAATTTACATTTTTATTAAATATAAATTTTTTGAATTTTTATTAAAAAGAAATTCTGGAGTTTTTACCTGGAAAAGTCAGGGGGATTCTTTTTGAGTATGAACCCTGTTCAGGCTAAAGTGACCAATGGTTTTGAAAAATGTTATTAACTATCACACAAGTGTGCATTAGAAGCATTTAGAAACTGGGTGATAGCTACAAGATTGAGAGCTTTGCTTCGACAAGATTGATAGCTACAACATAGCTACGAGATCCTTTTAAAAGTACTTTTTACCTGTTCAAAGATTCATTCACCAGCTCGGACTGAAGATTACCTACACCTTTCTTTTCCTAAAAATCTTGCTTTAAAATTTTGCCATTGTAGGTGACTGGAAAATCAGCTCAGAGAGCACTTAGGGGGGATATTTGATGGTGTGGCTGCTTTTGTCTACCAAGTTGAAAAGGCTAAGTTACCTAAACCAACTTGCCAGTCATAAAAAGTGTGACTGATTCTGTGAGAGATGGGCTTCTTAACTCAGTGTGTTTATTTCCATTGCTCAGATAGTTTTATCACTCAGATTGTTTATTTCCATTCCCTTTTCATTCACCTTTTTCCATACAACTATTAAGGAGATCACCCTCCGGCACCCCGTTTTTTTTTCTTTCTTTCTTTAAGCAGACGATCTTTACAACTGATTAAGAGTTGCTTATGTACATTTAACATTATAAAAGATGAAGAGATACATAATGTATCGTACCACTAAGTTGATTTTAAGCAGGGTTCCTACAGACTCCTTATACTCCTTAGAAATTAAAAAGTCTCCAAGTAGTACTTGGAACTACTTAGATTTTCAAATTAGTCCTTAGAAACTCCTTAGATTATTGTGTTGCATAGATGAACTTACTTAGTCCGCTGATGAATTTGCTGTCCAAGCAGGGAAACGAAATGATGTGACTTAGCTGTCAAAATCTAATAGTTTAAGAAAAACAAGTTCTTTATGGTAACTGCTTTTTAATTCTTTTAAAAAAAAATGTCTAGTTATCTTTTACACAAAGTTTTTAAATTTTGAACTCCTTGGATTTCTTCTTCTGATCTCTGTATGAACCCTGATTTTAAGCCAAATATTTAAAAGAAGTTTCAAAAGAAAGCTTTAGTTTTACTGGAGACAGAATGGCTTGATCGATATATGTGTAAAGAAAAAATTACTCCCTAAGAGAAGTTTCCAATTCATTAGTGAGGAATGCTAATTGTTTAGATTCAATTCATTTGAAGGAGAGAAGAGCACCCAATGAACTCAAAAATGAAAGGCATTTTAAAGTATTTGGTGGATGGATTGAGAGTGGTTATCTGATGAAATTCGTGATTAGACTACTAATCAATTCAGAGAATTAATGAAAAATTTTCTACCTTCTCCTTTCTGTCCCTTGAAAGTCTATAGATTGATAAATTTTATTTTAAAGAAATGTTTTCAAAAGTATGGATAGTAGTTTTATGTTATAAACAAATGTTATATTTTCTCTTTTTTAAGCAACTTGTTTCTGTTTTCTAGTGATTCGTTCTTTTGATGTGAACAAACCTGGTTGTGAAGTGGAAGACTTGAAAGGGGGTGTTGCTGGTGGAAGTATTTTAAAAGGAGTACTAAAGGTATTTTTTTTTTTTTAAATAAGTCTGAAGTTTATTCTTAAATAAATTATAAACTTTTAAAATAAATATATTATAGTTCTGTCATGCCGCTTTGTGGATTATCCATGTTTGAATTCAGATTGAATAAATATTACAATCTTGACAAGAAAAATTTTTTTTTTTTTTTTGATTGCATACTGAATGATAGATATGAGATTGTTGTCTCTTTATACAGTAGAACCTCGATCAACCGTTATCGGGGGACTATTCATTACGAACGACAGATACGGTGAATGCAGGTCAACTTACTGGAAAATGTATGAAACTCAATAAATTTACACTAAGTATAAAAATTTTGGTTGAAAAAATTAAGTACTTCCTGCACAAATATTTAAGATTTAAAAAATCTTAAAAGAAGGATCAATAAATAAATCTTTGTTCTTTTTCCAATTAGCCCAAGCAATGAATTTTCGACATTTATTGTTACAGATTGGTGTTAATTTTCTGAATGTTTGTATGAATACAAAAAGTTGATCCTTGCTTTGAGGCCTTCTGCAAGTGTTTGTTCCAATTGATTGTGATAGGTTCGATCTTCACTTCTTCAGCTTCTGTAACCATTTCCTGAACACCACAAGTAACACTTGTATCAAATGAGGCATAAACATCTAACCTGTTGTTTGAGGCATTTTACCCAAATAATTACAAATCCAAATTTTATTCATTATTAGCATTAGAAGATAACTGTTTTTCTTCTCAAAACAAATTAATTTCACCTTTTTTTTTTCTTCGAATGTCAGTAGAATTTCTGAATGAAAGAAACAGAAATCTACTAGCTTCAAAAATGATCTAGGCAGGTATTATTAATATTATAAGAAAAGCATTTGTGATGGACCATTAAAACAAAGACGATACATACAGGAAAATGAAAGAAGAGAGAACGATGGATTGAAATTCTGTGTGTGTGTATCTACTGTAAAGGGAAAGCCATTTTTCTGGAATTTCAATTTTTGATATTAATCAATGATTAGTCCATTTCCCATATTGTAATTTAATTGTTGTAGCATTGTTCCATTATTTTAAAAAGCTGATATTGCCACATTTTGTTTTGATTTATGTATTCAGTAAAATGTGCAGAATATTGATTTCATTTATAAAAAATAATTAACAATGGGTAAACATATAATGTGGCATTTTACAAAATTCCAGGAAAATGTTTACCAAAAATTTTTCAATTAAAAAGCGCTTTAATTTTGCAATATAAATTTTGTTCTATACATACAGTTAGTTATAAAAATTTGTGAATCAAAACATTTTAGTCTTTTTAAATCGTCAAATGTTACTAAGTTCTTCAACTATCATACGAATTTTATTTAGATTAGTTTATATTTCATCATTTGAGAATTTCCTAACTACTGTTTTTCCCCCCTTCATTTTTCAGGTTGGACAAGAAATTGAAGTTCGTCCTGGTATTGTCACAAAAGATGATGAGGGGAAACTGAAATGTAAACCGATTCGATCGAGAATCGTATCCCTATATGCTGAACAAAATGATTTAAAGTATGCTGTACCAGGTGGCTTAATTGGTAAGCTTATTATGTAATTCAGGTTTTACAATGCTTCATACATAGTGTGCAAAAAAAAAAAATAAATAAACTGACCACCCAGAATAACTTTTGATCTAATTATCAACTTCACTTAGAACTCATACTTAATGGGTCGAGGAGATGACCTATAATATGCTAATTAATTAATGTAGATGATGTTTTAAGTTACGCAATCAGACACAAAAAGCGTACTTTCTCTAAATAAACATACCTTTTTTTTAACACTAGAATCGCAAAGCGGGTCAATTTGACCCAAATCAATGTTTAATTTATTACTACATGAAAAGTTTTAATTTAAAAAAAAAAATTCCTTTCATGACTTTTAATAATTTTATGTAAACGACAACTTACCAAATTTTAAAGCTCGTAACATAATTGAATGGGATTGATGTTAACACTTATATTAAAAAAAAAATTTGCCGATACCATTACTTTTAACAATGCGGCTAAATTTGGTGTAGGCAGAATTAACCAAATGGCAAGGAAATATACTATCAAAACTTGCTCATGTAGATGCCTCGCTGCTATCAATGCTTGGTTTTTATACAAATCTGTAACTGGAAAGTCTATTATTAGATGCCAATTTATTCTAGATTTAATTGAAGAATTGCAAGAAAATTTTTTTCTCTCACGACAGAAAAAAATAACCTAAGTGTACCAAGCAACCTCTGAAAACGACGAACAACTACAAGTAAAGCGCAAACGAGTTTGCTGCAGTTCAAATGTAGTAATATAAAATAAAAGGCAAGATAATAAGAAAATAATAGGCAAGATATTTGTTCAAATTGCAAAGCACCCATTTGTGGTAAATGTACAAAACATATTACTAAATTTTGTGCTGAGTGCATACAATAAATTGGATTTAAAAAATGTTAATAAGAGGTTTTTTTTTTAATCTTTAATTTCTCTGAAAAAATTATAGATACATTTATTTAAATGGACAGCTCTGTTTTTTCCATTAAAATATAAAGGTTAAGCTATATTTTGAGCAAGAGATTTCTAAATGGGAAAAACTTTTTTAATAAAACAATTTTTCTTGCATAAAAAAGACATTTTTGGTTATTGATATATTATATGTTATATTAAAAGATATATTTCAGATTTCTTAAATAAATGATTACACATATTTTTATGAGGTTTACTATCTCGAGTCAAAATGACACACTCCGCGGTTCTAGGTATATTCAAAATCCCGCGGGTCTAGTGTTAATGATTCAGATTTCTGACCCTTGAAATTAAGGATTAGCCATAATCTGGGAAATATAGTCTACATAGTTTGTTCAGGAAAGCGGTTCAAAGATTTTCATCTCCTAATGTTACTGTTACTTTTTGCCTATTTTCTTTTATCCAAAGATGTACTTCCATGCAAAAAATAACTTTTAGTAAGTATTGTATGTTTTTTTTATTATTTTATGTAATAATAGTGAAAACAATTTTGAATTATAAGATATACAATTTTTTGCATCATTTTCAAGAATGTAATTTTACGTAACAAAATACAAAACCGGTCCAATAGTTTCTGAGAAATTAAATTTTAAAGATTAAAAAAATTTTTAAATTCATTTTCTCAGGAGCTATTTGACCGATTTCACTCAGATGTGGTATTTTATTATGTAAAATTACATTCTTTAAAATGGTGTAAAAAATTGTATACCATACAATTAAATAAAAATTTACTTAGCGTGGAATTATTTTTGGATTAACAAATCTTATAATTGTATGCAGAAATGTTTCCATTGGCTTAAAAAGTTCTTGAAATATGGTGAAATATGTAAAAAGTAAGATTCCTCCACAGCTCCTGACAAAATTATATGAAGCATAATTTTTTTTGAAGGGGAGGGAAGCATGTTTACTCAAAGAAAGTACGCTTTTGTGTCTAAATTTGCATATTTGAGGTGACCCCCTTGAACCATTAAGATTGAGTTCTAGAACGTGAAGATTCGATCATTAGATCAAAAGTTATTTAGAGTGGTTTGTTTATTTTTTTACGCACTGTTCAATAATTAAGTTTGTTGCTGAAGTGAAAACAATGCAGAGTGATTAAGTTTTCGCATTGGAATAGAACAAATAGCATTCATGTAAACTATAAAAATGTTTGACTTTTCCTCTTTCCACTGATGCATACCATGTTTGGCGATTCATTTGAAATAAATATTGAAATCGGATTCAAGTTTGTTTTCATCTAACACTGTTTCATACATTTGTGTTTGTAAATAGTACTTAACTTTTACGGCAGGAGTTGGAACTAAAATCGACCCTACATTGTCCCGTGCTGACAGAATGGTGGGACAAGTTCTTGGAACACCTGAAGAACTGCCTGGAATATTTACAGACTTGGAAATTTCATATTTCCTTCTCAGAAGGCTGTTGGGAGTTCGTACTGAAGGAGATAAAAAAGGAGCAAAGGTTTTAATTTTATTACTAAATTTGCATTACTATTTTATTAATTTACATCTTAACCTAGATATATATATTGTGTAATGATTTCATAAACTGATTTATCGAGCAAAAAATGCTCAAACTTAATATTTAGAAAGATTTACTTGCTAGTGTTGTTTTTTTTTTTTTTTTTTTTTTTTTTTTTTTTTTTTTTTTGAATGTGAAACGTTAATTGTGAATTTTCAACTATATTCCTGTACCATATTAAAGTGGAATTCCTTGTTTTAGACAAAAATTGAGTTATTTAAACTCTAGAATATATTTTCCCTTAACAATTTACACAATTGTGAAACTCATAAATACCCAAATGAAAATAGCCGCCATGCACTAATGCATTATGTTCACTTTTTCTCATTAAAAGTACTGCTTCTGAGAGCATATTTAACAAACTCAACCTTCACTTTAAATTATCTCAAGTGAACCATTTTACCAGTTATATGTAATTTGTAGTACATTCCTCCTACGCTTCCTCTACAGCTCTAAATGGTAAAGTTGCTAAATTTTAAATTTTAATAATCATACCCACTTTTCACTTGGAAGACCCTTCTGTCCTTTCTCACGTGTCCTTTATCCACTAGATGATTACTGTAACATGTTAATATTAAGGATAAACTTAGAATTAGTGGATAGTGAAAAAATTTGAAGTAATAATAATAAAAGTGGATTTGGTATCTTTTCTGTTTGTAAAGTTAAAATATTGAATAATTTGCAATTATATATATATTTACAATTATTTAAGGCACTGAAGAGGATCCTTAGAATATATTAAGGAAAAATATTCCGGACTATGTTTTGATTACTTGTTTGAGAATAGCAAATGTTTGTTACGTTTTTCATCAAATTTAACCCTTAACTATCTCAAATTTTTACCATAATAACATTGTTCCATGTGAAACTTTGAATGAAGCAGCATCCTGCAGTGGACTGATGGTAAAGACATGGTTTTCATTAAAACACCAAAGTCGAGCATCACTGGCTGCGGTAAGTATGCGAGTGGGTGACCACTTTGATTAGCCACCTGCATAGGAACTGAAGGTGCGCTGTATTGGTCCTCGTTAAACTGTTCTGTTGTAAAGTACTCGACTTTTACCAAAGCAGAGGATAAAATTGTGGTGATGCCATGTTTTCAGATAATCCTCGGGGGTGTTTCTCAGACCATCGTCCATTGCTCATTGCGCAGCTCTAGTGAATAAATACCTACCTACCTTCCATAGGCATGGTCTATATATATATTTTTTATTTAAATTTAACTTGTGCTCTTTTATACTTTCAGGTTCAAAAACTGACTAAAACTGAAATGTTGATGGTTAACATTGGTTCTTTATCCACTGGTGGTAGAGTATTGGCTGTCAAGGCTGATTTAGCAAAGATCAGTTTGACAACGCCAGTCTGCACAGAAGTAGGAGAAAAGATAGCCTTAAGCCGAAGAATAGAGAAACACTGGAGGTTAATTGGATGGGGTGTCATAAAACGGGGAGTGACAATTAAGCCTGTATCATAGAAGATGTGAGATATAATTTTGTACAATACTTTTATTTCAAATAAATGAGTTGCGAGTAAATGTTCAATAGTTCATTTTATTATATTCTATGCCTGTCCTTAAGGTTTCTTTTGTACATCCATAAAGTGTCATGATTTCCATAACATGCTATTTGTGGTGTTAGCTGTATATTCATATCTTTTATTACATGCTAAACAACATGAAAAAGAGCACCACAGTTTTAGTCCTACAATGAAGAATCGTACAGTATGGAAACATGGAAGTGCAGTAGAAAAGGACGCACAAACAATGAAAAAAAGTGAGTTTACTAATAAGGTAGGCAAGGCTCAAAGTTGTCCTTAAATATCCTTAATTATCAAAATTTCAATAAATGGCTTTAAACTTTTGTGATTTTCTAAATTTTGGTTGCAGTTTGCTCAGGAAGACTGAATATTATTTTTCTAAAAAAGAATGAAGAAATTTGGTTATATGCCATGAAACAAAGTATTTAACAAAATGAATACCAAAGTCTTCATAGCACATCAAATACATCAATTCATAATTCCCTCCGGGCAGGAACTGGACTATGCCTGGATGTAATGCCGTGTGACCAAGGGTTCACACGTAGAACACCTGCAATGTACGTAAGTAAAACTTGAATAGTTTCGGAATAATTTCATGCTTTTTTTTCTTTTTTTTTTTTTTACTATAACACTTCAAAACCCTGGAGGGAATTATGAATAACCCTGCATAGTGTTACAGACAATTAGATGGCATGGAAACATTCCATTTGGAGAAATATATAAAGCTCCTATTTCTCTTCCTCCTATTACTATAATCAACTATTTTTGCCAGGAGAATCCTATTTAACTATTTTGTGCCACCTTTTCTTATTAAAAAAGAAAAAAAAAATGTCTGCATAATTTTTTTTAAAAAAAATCTTAGTTTTCCGAAAATAATTTTCTTTCTTTGCTAAGGACAGGAACTACTAAAACAATAACCAATTGGGTATCTGAGAATCCATGTCCATACCATACAAATTGCTCCCATTTGAAAAAAGGCATCCTTAAATTTGGAGGCAATTCAAGTCTTTAATTTTTATATTTTGGAATTATAGCTTTCGGTAGGGGGAAACTACTACCCAAACAAGTCTTGTAACAGTTAAAACTTACTGTGGCAAGAAACTTGGCAGGCACTAAATGAGCTCACTGTTTAAGTATCTTTCATTTATGTAATTTTTATTCATTTTATGAAACACTCTGAATCCAAAGTTTTAAAACTATGCACACAAAAAAAAAGTGAACACGATTTAGAAAACAAAACAATTTTAAGCTATTATTAGTTTTATCATTCTGTAGGCCATTTTTTTAAAAATCTTTTGTCTATTAGATGATACTATGTGAGTTAAGGAATTTTTTGTCTACCGATGACTCGTGTTCTCAGACATGAATACTGCAACATTGATTTTCACAGTAATGTAAAATTATGTAGAAATGGGCGAATTCCATGGCACTTCTTTCAACTTTTAAAAAGAATATTCATGTGATCAAAATCATAGTTTTAAGGTATCATTCATTTGTTGATGAGATTTATGCAATAACATTTAATTTTAGAAACAGAGTCACGATTGCTATGATTTTTTTAAACCTCAGCAATACTTTATTAACATTACTTATATAGCTGAAAATATAGAACAGTCTGCATCTTATAAAATTCCTTCTTCAATAATATTTCCTTTTTTGCAAGTCCTATTTTGTGATATACTGCAGTAATTATAATATAAAACATGTTTTTTTTTTATAACATTTTGATTATTAATTTCGTTAAAACTTTTTTTTCAAATTCACTTTCTCACACATAAATCAATCATATACAAACTAAATTATTTATTTTAAAAAAATTAAAGGGGAAAAAAAGTATGTTATTTTGAAAGAATTCTAACACAAAATAAAGTGTCTGATTTTTTTAACAAAAAAAAAAAAAAAAAATANGATTTTTTTAACAAAAAAAAAAAAATAGCTGGGTGGCCACAAAACAGGAAATTTATTTAAAATACAAAAAAAATTGGGGAAATGAATAAATTTAAGTTTGAGTCCCACATTTTTTCCCAATAAAACTGGTCTAGTAAAAAATAAAAAATTGCATATTTCCTATTTTAGTAGCAGGTATGTGTTTTGTAATAAGGAATTACTGAAAAATCAATTAAACTTATGCCACTAGATACAAAAATTTAATGAAATCAATCTGGAGAAGTAAGGAAATTTATTTTTTCTCAGACTGTATGTGATCATAAACTGATAAACCATTTTTTTTACTAAGAAACTATCTAAAGATAAGCCTAAGTTCCATTTAAAAAACACAAACATGTCTGTCAAGATAATTTTTGTCTTTATTTTCCAACAATAAATTATAGGGTCGTGAAACTTAACATCTTATTTAGTTATCACGTACACTATTTTGGGAAATCTTTTATATATCACGTACACTATTTTGGGAAATCTTTATAATAAATAAATATACAATAATATCACAAGACACATAAAATATACAAGGAGATTTGATTGCAATAACTATTCAATAATTTAACAATCCTTCAAAAATTCAACAACAGTTATTTCGAATTATTTTCAAAATCACATGACACTTAAGATGGGACAATAGACATCAATTTTAATTTTAAAACTCATTTACTCAAATTAAAACATACAGTAAAAAGTTTTCATGGGGTATTTTCCTTGGACCATTTTCAAAAATAGCTTTAATATTTGTGCTAAAAATTTACATAGTCGTTACCTGATTGTCAGGATTTCTAGCAGGTTGCTTATTACAATTCCGTACCGTTAAATTATTGAGCATAAAAAATAATTACAGGTTTTTTAACTAGTATATACCAGGATTGGCAATTCTCGTCAGTTTTTGATGTTTTATATATATTTTATAAAACTTCCATTTCTAAAATTTTAATAAAAAACATTTATGTATTAGTATAAATATCATTATTTATATTTTAATTAGCATAAAATATTAAATACTATGAGAAACTTATGTTGAAAAGAAAAGATGTCATGAAGAAAAAAAACCAAAAAATTTGCTAATAGATAGTTGTCAAGTTACTTTAAAGAAGGCCATAATAGAAAAAGAAATTTGAATATTCTAATATAATTTTATGCCAGCATTCCCTTTCATAAAAATGAAAATTAATAAAAGCACAGATTTCTCAAAATCCTTTAATACAATAAAATTTATAATTTTTTTTTTTATCTGACGATTTTGTTTATAAATTTATCCAATGTTTTAATTTGTATTTCATGCAAATGTTAGACTTACAAAGTGCACTCTATTTTTTATTTCATTGAGTGTATTTAAAGAAGATGAAAACTGTCAAATAAAAGAAAATAGGAATAAAAAATGAAATTTTTTTCTTTTACTTAAAACTAATTTCTACATTAATTAAACCTTAGTGTTGTTATACATTAGCATATGTTAGCATCTATATATTAATTTTGCATTTTCAATGTGCTCTAAAATACTTTACATGTATTTTGTAATTCTATCACCTTAAGTTTTTAACAGTTTTAGACCCAATCCCAGAGAAACCATTAAAACTTTAAACAAAATTAAATTGAAATTCAGCTATGAATATATAAATCTTTAGCTGGTATCTAATTAAAGAAAGTTCAAACAATTTTACATTAAAGGCGTCACTTTTTTCACATTGAACAACGCTTTAAAAAAAACTCTGTTTGTGTTTTAAAGTTTTGTATACTGTTGTATATTGTACAAAATGCTGAATATACAATTCAGTATTTTATATTGAATATCAATTCAATATTGTTTCATTGATTTCTCATTACAGATGTAATTGATCCAGAGTTTTCAGGTTCAGTTTTTGCTTTCTTCTTTTTTTTACCAGATTTTGGTGTTCCAGTTCTTGAAGAATTAGTTGACGAGCATGACATCTGTTCATTCGACTGTTGTGTTCTCTGAAAATGTAAATGATAATTTTTAGCTTAAAAATTTAAAAACAATAAAATATTCTGATCAAATAATTATATCGTTTGAATAAAAAGTTTTCTGTTAATTCAGTGTTTCCATAAGTGTGAGGCGCGTACCCCCAGTGGTATAGAAACAGTTTAGCGGGGGTATGCGTTCTTATGCGAAATATCTCGCAACAAACTAAAATTTCAAAACATTTTATTAGAAAACCAAGTTAGCCGTGAAAATTTACACTTACGTATTTTTCTATTGGATATTTTTTGCAGAGTTAATAATTAGTGGTGTCAACAGCCAGTTGTGATTTTTAACTTTTGTGCAATTTTGTTATAGTAAAAAAATACATAAATTTTTTTCATTAGTGGCACACAGCGTTACGAAAAATTTAGAAAGGGTACACGAGAGTCATAAGTTTGGGAACCACTGTGCTAAGGGAAGATACCTCCTCACCAACAGCAGCCATTCCCGTGGCGGTTAACCTTTATCTAAACGGGTTTTTTCATTCTAAAGTTGAAACTACATAACTGTGTTACTTGTTTGTCAAAACCTCATTATCTTGTGCATCATAAAAGTGTTTAAAATCAAGCTATCACGTCACCAGATCAGGAAAATTGTGTACTATGAAATAAACTCAGTGCAACTGAATGCCACAAAAAAAAATGTGTGAAAGTTTACCTTTCAATACTGTTTCTTATGATACAGTAAAAGTTTGGTTTTGAAAAGCTGGGAATTTCAACGTTGAAGATGAACCACGTTCTGGCCACCCTATTGAGGTTAATTGTGACCAATTGAAGTAACAAGACAGAAATGTTTCAACATGAATTATTGCATTAGAGCTTGACGTTTGCCAAAAAACGATAGTTAATGCATAAATCTAACATTTAAGTTTAACTGCTGGGTGCCTCAAGAAATGACTGCTGAAGACAAGAGCAAGAGAAAAGCAGTCCGTTTGGCTCTGCTCTGAGATCAAAGAAAAAAGAACATTCTGAACAAAATTGTGACCCGTGGTAAAAAATGAGTGTACTACAACAATCCCAGGAGGGTGGTCAGCACCCAGGGAATCAGCAGGCTCGGTTGCAAGATGAACAGTAACTAACAAGAAAGTGCTTTTCTGTATCTGGCGGAATCATCGTGGAATTATCTCTAAGGAGTAACTAAAAAGCAGGTAGGCTATCAACAGTTCAATATACAGCAGTATGCTAATCAAAGTTAGGGATGCCATTCGTAAAAAACAATTCAGAAAAAGGAATCAGAAGGAAGGTGGGTTTTTTTCCCCAACAAGATAACGCCCGGCCATATAATAGTGCGATGACCTGCTGGAGTGGTATTTGATGCACCATACAATTATTTTAAATTTATTTTGTAATGAATAAATTCTATATTTGTTTAATAAACATAAATTTTTTGTTGGTTCAAAAACATTCTATTCAATACTGAAACCCATTTGGACAGGTCAGGAAAATCTTTCATTTTAAGAAAAGAAATGCCTTAACATAAATAGTTTTTTAATATTTTGAATTTAAAAAAAAAAAAACTGAAGTTGTTTAAATTGCTATTGTTAAAAATGCTACTACTGGCAGGGTTCCCACAGTCCGTAAAAACTGCTTAAATTTTATTTTGAAAAACAAGGGCTTTTAAAAGTACTTAATTTTGGTATAAGGTTTTTAAAAGTCCTTATTTTTTTAGCATCACTATAGTTGATAGGAACAATTTTTCAGTTCAATTTTTTAAAACAAAATGTCGTTCTTTTATGACTTAAAATTAGACCATGCATTTAGGGTAAAGCATTTTAAAGAGACAAAAATTAATATGTGTGTGGGGAGGGGCAGCTACAGACAAGAGGATGAAAGCATGTCATTTCATTAAGATAGTGATTCTTTCATTAATATATTCTGCCTTTTGCCTAGAATGATACTCTATGAGGAGAGTGAAGCATTCTAAAAGAAAAGAATGGTGTGAAAAAGGGGGGTACTGCACATGGTGCTTTTTTTTTGGGGGGGGGAGGCACAGTTTCAAGGTACTTAAGTAGAATACCTACACTAACTTTCAAAATTGACTGAATTCAAGAAATTCCGTTCTACTGGTAGCGCATCTGCTTATAGGAATTAAGTAAAACGCTAAGAAAAGAAGTATCAGGGAAAAAAAATTAAACTAGAATCCATAACGAAAATTATTTCCTAAAATCGTGAAGAATTAAATAAATGTGTGATAAGTAACTATAAATATATAGAAAGCATAACATTCTTTAAAATTCATGATTATACTAAAAATTAAACAGATCTGTAAGAAACAAGGTTTGAAATATCCAGTCCACCTAGGTTTTTCATCAAAAACCTGTGGTTTATTGGGTTTTTCAATTTTCAAAGATACTTTAAATTTTTTTTCCTGGGAACTAAATAAAAAAGCATGATTTGCTTCTAACAAGAAAGTGAAATATTTGGTAATTATTTAAAATTTGTTGTTTTCCAATGTAAATTTTTTTTTTTTAAATTTTAGATTGTTATGCTATTATTTTTATTTCTTAATTATAAGCAGATTGTTACATAAAAATTTAAAGCTACTGAAATAAAAGATCCTTGGATTTTAATACCTAATCATTTTATTCAGTTAACATTACAACTTAATATACCGTTATTAATTTTTGTTCAATTTTTGGTAGCTTTAAAATTGTTCATGTTTTTTGCCAGAATGTTTAGTAACATTATTGAAAGTTAATTCCTAATAACAGGTTTGGCTGGAAATTATTTCGTTAAAGTTCATCATAAAAGTAAATATAACACATTTGCTGATCTAGTAACGAAATATAAAAACTTGTTTCAATAATTTTTTCAATGTTTTTGCCAAATTTCTTTATTTACTCTTTTTTTTATTTTTAATATACATGAAACAAATTGCAAATCTTAATTTCTGCACTTAATTTTACAATTCAATTTCAATGAAATCATTAAAAATGGAATACAGATTAGTTTCATATGTTAATTTTTACAATCTGAATGACATTAACTTTTAACAATCTGAAAATGTTTTTTTCTAAAAACCCGACCCGGGTTTTCAAAAGTTGCCTGGTACTTCTTTGGCGAGCCCTGTTAATCAATACAATTATATCAGTGCTTACATTATAATAAAATTGTTATTTTTATTTATTGATTTCTTTAGAAAGGTAAATAATTGGCACTGTCACTGGTGGCATATGTATGTTTGATGATAAATAATCATGCTAGTTTTAAAGTCCTTAATTTTTCTAAATGAAATAGAACACTATATGAGTTTTAAACAGCAAAGATATGCCTACTGATTCCCGGAGTTCAGTTGCTACAGAAGAATCTGATAAGATTTTTTGGATGGGAACAAATTAATCAACCACCCTACAGCCAGGATTTAGCACCTCGTAATTTTCTCCTAATTCCTCACAGCAGCAAGTGCCAGACGAAGAGGTGAAAGAAGCAATCTAAAACTGGTTGTCCGCACAGGTGAAGGTAAATAATAAAAAAAAGTTATTGAAAAAACTGTAGGTGAGTCAAAATTTTAATAGCGGTAACACTCAAAATTTGATATTATAATTTTTACATTTCTTGTTGTTTTTTAAAAAGTATATATTATACAAAACAATAGCCCAAAGCGATTTCTATTTATTTAATTTATTTTACAAGATATTAACAATTAAATTTTAACGCTCTTTTTAATTAAAAAATAAATATCTAAGGATAGAATGAATAGATTTTTAAAAAATGTATCTCATTTTACGCGGAAATAATTGAAGTTTTTGATAAAATAATTATAATAAAACAAATGTCTAAATAATTTAATTTTTATTACAAAATTAAGTTGTAAAATGAAAAACAAAAATGTCGTTAATGTCGAACAAAGTTCAAACAAAACCCGTTTTAAAGTAAATTTTAGTCTGAACAAAATGGCTTTTTAATAAAAAATGGATCTCAATTCCATAAAAAGTTATAGCTTTTTTCGCAAAATGCTGCACCGCGGCTCGCTCTGTGGTCAACGCTGATTACCTCATGCGCTGCGCGTTTTTTCATGTTTATACTCGAATTGTAACGAGTGTTTGTTAAGGTAATTCGGAGTGCTGATCTGCGTGATAATAATTATCAAATAAGATAAGTTTTAATTGTTATTTTACTTAGTAATATCAACTTCAATAATAAATATTGTTTTTTTAAACATAAAATTACATTTCTAATAAATACATTAATTGTAAGAATTTGATTTGTATATTTATCACGAAATTTAATTATAAACTTACAGACAAAATCAAGAAATGGTGAACTATTGCTGCCACCGCTGAACAAATTAAAGCATCGAAGTGTCTACAAAAAGTTAAGCTTGTGACAAAAAATTGGGGTTCGGTATTTTCAAATTTAATAAATCAATTCATATGTGATTCTTGTCGTCGGACAATTTTTCAGAAAAATATACTCTTAATAATTACTAATAAAAAAAGTAATTCTATTCGTAAATTTGTAAATAATTTAAAATATTAATTTCAAATTAGATGGTTGGTTGGTTGGTGTCGTATCCTCTATTGAATTATATTTCATGATGTGCTTGAATAGTTTTTGCTATTTCTATGGCATTAAATGAATACAAATCCTCTTCTGTGGGGTAGTTTAAGAGGTGAAGGCCTGCAGGGCAGTTAAAAACATGATATGGTGTCAGTTCCACATTAAGACAGTTGCCACAGTTTTGATATTTTCTAGTCCCATCTGTAGAAATTTTCATGTTTTTATGATGTTTTGTTCTTAGTCTGATGAGAGTAGTGGCTGTCTTCCTATCGATGTTAACATTAGTTATTTGATCGTGGGCTTTGATTTTTAAAGGGGTAAATAGTCTTGACTTTGCAAAAGCATTTGCATCTGCCAATGTGGTTGGGATTGTATTTTAATTGAGATTTCTGGCATTTTTAGCCCAGGAATCAGCTATTTCATTGAACTCTAGGTTCACATGGGCGGGAACCACTGCAAGAAGCATTTTTTCCGGATAATTCTAATAATTAAAATGTTTTGTTAATTTTAGAAAATAACGAACATGTGGTATCGAATTGTTCTGATGAAGAGTGTGATTTTGACGATGAGAAGAAAGATCCAAGCATTTTTTTTAAGAATATTGAAAATTTTGAAACTCTCTAATGTAAAATATATTCTTCTAGTTCCAAGTTTGAACTCAAAAAATTATGTAAATAAATTATAAATAACTAATTATTCATAATATTATTAACCTAAAATTATAAATTATATATTTATTATTTAATATAATGTTTGTTATTTTGTGAAACTTTAGTTGAGGTTTTTAAATTCCATCCAAATTAACTGATACAACGCAATTGAGCGATCAGCGGAGTGGAGTGGCAGACCGCGCCACGGTGCAGAGTTTTGCGAAAAAAGCTATAACTTTTTATGGAATTCCGATCCAGTTTTTTTTAAAAAGCCATTTTGTTCAGAATAAAATTTACTTTAAAATGGGTTTTGTTTGAACTTTGTACGACATTAACAACATTTTTGTTTTTCATTTCACAACTTAATTTTGCAATAAAAATTAAATTTTTTAAACATTTGTTTTATTATAATTATTTTATCAAAAACTTCAATTATTTCCGCGTAAAATGAGATAAATTTTTTAAAAATCCATTCATTCTATCCTTAGATATTTATTTTTTAATTAAAAAGAGCTTTAAAATTTAATTGTTAATATCTTGTAAAATAAATTAAATTAAAAAAAATCGTTTTCGGCTATTGTTTTGTATAACATATATACTTTTTAAAAAACAACAAAAAATGTAAAATTACGATATCAAATTTTGGGTGTTACCGCTATTAAAATTCCGACTCAGGATTGTTTCATAAGAAATCAAATTTTACTTTCCAAAATAACAATCTTTAATACCTTAATCTGTTTTCTGGAATAGCTGGATAGAGTGTTAGCTACTACCCCAGTGCTAGACTAAGATGAGACAAAACTTAATCTAGGAACTTCTTTTATTTTCTGTATTTGGTTTAGTTCCAAAAGAATATGTAGATGAAAGTAGAAGTTTATGACGTCAAATATGATACTCAAATAAACTGTTATTTAACAGTGATAAAATAAAATAATTGCCTTGATATTTGGACATGGAAAAAAGGCGTAAGGTAAAACACGTTTCAAATTTAGGTGTAAACATGAACATAAAAGAGCTCCTTATGGTGTTATTAATCACACTTATTTTAAATCGAAGAAAAATGAAATAAAAGTAATGTGACTTACTCGGTGGGGAGGTACATAACGTTCATCATCGTTGGAAGTTGATAAGACTTGAGGGATATCTAAAAAATTATACATGAATTATTTTGAATCCAAATAAAATACATAAAGCAATTCATGTCATTAAAATAAACACATTTTCTTCTACATTTTTAGTTATCCAGGATAATTTCGTTCTTTTTAAATCAGCTCTATTTAATAATAATCCTACCAATTTTAGTGATATATAATCAAATAATTAGCCTACACTTAGTTATCTGCATCCCCCATATTTTTAGGGCAAAAATTCACTCGGAGAGGGGATGTTTTCTTTTCTAATGTCACAACTTTAATAAGCTGCACTAATACATTATAATTGTGCCGTCACACTATTAAGATTACATCTTATTACACCATAATCTAATTATTGGATAAAAAGTTATTTGGTGTGATTTGCTAAATGTACAGCGAGCAAATTAAAATATAGAACACCGCAATAACTTTTAGATTGAATGCAATTTTTATGATTCAAAGAATTGATTTAACTAGCTAACAATAACAGTATCACACATCAGGGTTTGTATTGTATTGATATTCCTTAGTCAAAAATATTTTAATCTAATGTGTCCTGATTTTTAGTCTATTGTCCTGATTTTAGTGTGTTTAGAATTTTCTACCAATACAAATGTGGATGTTAAAATATCGATTTGATAAGTAAAAAAATTTCCATTTTCAATCCAACAATAGTAGTGCTTCTGAAAATTGCGAATTTTGATAGTCCACACTTAAGTAAAGTACCGTCCACTTTTTACATGCATAGTTCAGCTAGATAATTTTAGTTGCAGGATTCATTGTTTCAAATCGTTCAGGAATTCAGTCATTTGAAGAGAAACTCAATTTACAATTTTATATTATAATAAAATTAATAAATAGATAAAATTTGCATTTATTATACTCAAATAGAGCAAATTATCTTTTTATTGAATTGCAGTTGGCTCCTTTTAAAACTAGTCTATGTATACTGTACGAAAAATGGGTATTATTTTATTTATTTATTTGAAAAATTTAGTTTCGATTGTATTTTTGGCCTTCTATGAAGCCTGTTTAAGTTAAATCGTAATTATTCAATTAAACTTACTTTTTTGTTGACTCGAACTGTCTTATAATTATAACAATTTTAGTCATTTAGGAGCCATTGTGGCTCAGAGGATAGAGCGATCGCTTTCCAATGAGGTGAACAGGTTTGAATTTTGCATTCCGCTTGCACTGACCACAGTGAGGAGGTAAAATATCCTCCGTGGTAGATGAATCTTGGGTTAGAGTCCCCTTGCTGTCAGGCACACCGCGGTAGGTTTTGGTAGTTTTCCTTTTCATGTAATGCAAATGCGGGTTAGTTTCAACAAAAAGGAAGGTAAAAATTTCTCCCAATACTTGATCCAGGCATTCCCTTGTTTTTTGGATTGGGTTCAAAATACATGGCTACGGGGTTGAACATTAGTAGTCGTAAGCCCAAAATCGGGTTGGCTCTTTAATGTCAGTTCCAAAATAAAATCTTAGTCATTTAAGTCATGGTGATTCAGACGCTGGCCTCCCAATCATGTGCTTTGGGTATGAATCCCAGCTGGTTGAAACGAATTCTGCATCCGCTTTGCACCGACCACAGTGCTGACGTAAATTACCCTTAGCGGTAGACATATCATGGGTTAGAGGTTTTTGTAGTTGACATTTCCATGTAACGAGTTCTATCAAAAAGTCTGCCACGAAAATGAATTTCTCTCAATTCATGATCAGAGTTCCCTTGTCTTCCGGATTGGGTTCAAAATTACAAGACTATGGAGTTGAAACTCAAAATTAGGTTGGCCATAAACAACGGTTATAAAATATTAGTTATTTTAGACAATCAATTATTTTTTTTATGGTAGTCTAAAGGAAGGTTTCTGATGTAGATGTGCATTAAGTCATGGTAATTTTGTCTTGATCCCCAAGTCATTCTAAGGCAATTTATCACTAAAATGCTTTAAACATAAACAGTATATCTTAGAGTATAAGCCCAAATTTAAAATGGGCCAGATTTGTAAAAAAGCATGGAAAAGAAGTTAAAAACTTACTAATCAAGTTTCTGGATACTAACTGCTCGACCATCTTGTCAGCTAGATTTTGTATATTAATAGCATCTACTTTATTTTGTAATTTCTGAAGCTGTGATTGCATTCTACTTTCAATACTGTGACTATGTGATTTTTGTGCTTTCAATTGTTTTTCAAACTCCTTCAATTTTTCAGATTCACGTACAAGATAAACAAAATATTCCTCTTCTACTCTTTTCTTTAATTGTAAAAATTCTGTTGTTAAGTTTTTTTCAACATTCTCAATCTGAAGGCTGTGCTCTTGCAACTCCATCTTCAGGTCTTCCGCTAGTTCTGATTTCAATTTTACTTTAGAAGGAATTGATGGTGAATCATTCTTGATTTGGTTCTGCAATTTCTGATGTTGAGATTGCATCTTTCTTTCGATATTTTGTATTTGAAAATTTTGAACTTCTACTTGCTTTTTCAATTCTTCTGTTTCTTTACATTGCTGTTGATACATTTTGTATGGATCGAACATAGGAACTTGTTGTGAATTTCTATCTGGAACTGGATCAAATTTAGGAACTTGTGAATTTCTATCTGGAACATCTAAAAACATGAGGCAAGAAATAAGTGAATCAAAAATATGAAAATATTTAGTTTTATTAAAAAATTTGATCTATTTTTATGAATGTTAAAATGAACAAATGAGAAAAATAAAACTAAAGGTGTACATTTGCTTTAAAACATTGAAATAATCTACCTCACCTCCTATTTCCCCTTTATAGCCAACTTGCATTTAACCCTCTGACGATCGCATAGGTTTCGTGCATTCTTTGCAAGATAATTTCACTACGTAATTAGTGTTTTGTTACAATTCATATTTTTAAATCTTCATTAAAAAACGAAGTCAGATCATAAACATTAGAGATCTGATATTAATATTTAAACAGGGTGCTATACAAAAATGCTATTCAAATTTGTAAAATCACAAGTGAAAAAAAAATTTTGATTTCTTAATGAAAATTGGAGGTACTTCTAATTATAGTCTTTCAATTTCCTTATGCAATCAAACAGGTTTTGATGTTCTTCCTTGCTTAAATAGTAATTTGCTACGTCGAAATAAACATTTTTTACAATGAATAAAAATAACATTTAAGGGCAGCAGTTCATCATCACATAAGGTCCTCAGTCTTTCTTTTTACTCTTCCTTGCCACTCTTGCTTCCTACCAGTCGCTCCATCCAACCACTCTCTCTACATCATCTTTCAGTTTTGTCATTTTCCCTCAGTTGAGGCAGTGTTTTCATCTCAGAAAAAAAATGGGTGAGAATTTCTCACCCTTTCTCAAAAACAGGGTGAGATTTCGAAAATTTAAGAAGAAAAAAAACACAAAGAGAATTGAAAAAAAAAATCATTTCTTTAATGATAATGCATTTTTAAAATCTTCTAATTTTTAAAGCATTGAATATTTTTGCTGCATCATCATATGGAAAATGTTCTACATCTACTTTTTCATCAGCTATTCTCATTAGGTTGCTCAAATGCGTATTTGTTTCGTCTTGATCGTTTCTACCCACATTTATTTCATTTTTATTTGTCCATTTCGGAGTAAAAGATATTGGCTTTACAGGGTATTTGTCCATCTTACATTAACGAGCAAAAAATTTGAACGTCTTACATGAAGAAACCTTACCTACGGTAAACACGTGGTTGCAGAGAAATGCGTTCTGAAAGAGGTTCCGTGGTTCGGAAGGATGGTGTTCTGTTGTTCTTAAAGGTTCTGAACAATACTGGTAAATAGGGAAGCTAGATAATGGGGCAGATGTTGAAAATAATAAAAGATCCAGGAAGAANAAGGCAAATTTATCCCAACACTTGAACCAGGAGTTCCCTTGTCTTCTGCATTGGGTTCAAAATTACAAAGTTATGGAATTGAACATAAGTAGTGGTAAACACGAAAATTGAGCCGGCTGTTCAACGACGGTTATAAAATAAAATAAAATAAGGAATGTATGAATAAACACGTATTAAATGAATGCCACGTCTATTCAAAGCTTTATACAAGACAACAGGTATTACCAATTACTAAAATGCCATTCATATAATAAAGAAATATTAATAAAACATGATTAAAAAAAATAAAAACTCCGTGTTTTTTGCTTATGCGGTTGAATTATTGTGACAAAAATATTGACCAGTACTGTATAACATTTAAGCTTGAATAATAAGAAAAGTACAAATCTGTATTTTCATATTCATTATCATCGTTCTAAATGAACGAGCGTATAATGTAAAATGGGCAAATTTTATTTAAACAGTCTAACACTAACTATTAAAATTTTAAAAACATTTCAAATGCAAATTTTATAAAGTAAAAATTTATTTTAAATATTTTTAATTTTTAATTTTTTAAAAGAAAAAAAAACATTAAAAAATTATTTAAAAAAAATAAAATTGCTAAAAAAATTAAGTTATTAAAAAATAATAAATAGTAAATAAAACATAATAAATAAATACAAAAAAACACGAAAATTAAGAAAAACAATAAGTTTTATTTATTTCGCATAAGCTGCAAGTAAATAGAACTCATAAAATAAGTTCAAAATGTAGAGAAAACAAGGGGAAAATTACAGAACAATGAAAAAAGGGGGAAATAATAATAAAAATAACAAGAAACCGGAAGGAAAAAAATCCAAAATAAAGGACAAAAAATTTTCTGGATTCTTTAAAAAATTTCGTTCTTTTTTTCGGATTTTTTTTCTGCAGTTTCTTGTTATTTTTATTATTTTTCTGTAATTTTCCCCTTGTTTTCTCCACATTTTGAACTTATATATATATATAACAAAAATTTAGGAAAAAAGAGAGTAACTTTGCATTTAAAACTATCTTAAGAAGTGCGTTAGTTGTATCTTCAAATTCTTTTAAAAAATAAAAATTAATCGAAACATTTACAAAAAAATTAATTAATACAGTCCATTCATTAATGCCCTATATCTTATTATGTTTCGGTTGATGAGAACTAGAGTCTTAAAATTAGAGTTATCTAAGACAGTATATCTAAAAAGAGTATTAATCATAATAATTTCAATTTCTTATTAACTTTTTGGGAATACTTATAAAAAATAAAGATAGAATAACTTTAAAGAAGATTTGTATGATAAAAGTTTAAGCCGTAGGGTATTCTTAAGACCATGAGCATATTAACTAATTATAAACAAAAGTTTTTAAAAAAAAAGAATAGAAAAGAGTCTATATTGTTTTCTTCTTCTAAGTGTTCTTAAACTATTATAGTATTTAGTTTATAAAACTTTAAATGTTCAGTCTAATTAAATAATTTAAAATTTTTCTTTGTTTAGTTTTGCATCTATTAGTTTATTTTGAAGTTATTTGTTTATTATTATCTGTTAGAGCAATAATTATACTATGTATAATGACTCTGATACAACAATTTAAATAATTATTTATACAATTAATTATTCACGAAAATTCTTTATAATTTTGCAAGTAGAATGGAAAAAAAATATTTAAATAATGCATATATGGTATAATTATGATATGATATATAATATTAAATTAGTCATATCATATATGCATATGTTATAAGACTAATTTAATACATTACAAAGTAATAAAAAAACTTACTTTTGTAAATAAAAAAAAATAAAAAATTAAGAAATATTTCATTAAAAACATTTTTTTTTTCAAATAAAAAATCAAAATTTTAGTACCAATAATAAAGCTAGAATATTTAAGTAATTTTTTTTGTTGATAAATAACATGAGCAGGGGTCTGTTTAGAAGAAATTTGGGTCTGTTAACAGACCCTTCACAAAATATCTTTTCATAAAAACGGACCCTTCACAAAATATTTTAACTTTAGAAACGGACCCTTCACAAAATAATTTATCTTTTAATCAGACCCCTCACAAATCGGTTTATCTTTATTATTGTTTCCGTTAATCGAATAAACCCTTCCCAGGAAGGGGGGGGGAGAAAGACAGATGTAAACGAACTAAGTTTTGTCTTTGGCACACGCTTCTTCCTTTATTCATCCAAAATAAATATTCTGCTGCAGCAGTATAGGCTAAATATCAAATATTTGTATGTTGCATCTCTAATTTAGTAGCAGCAATTGCTGTTTATTTTTTAAAATTAAATTTTTTTAATTATAATTTTACAGTGTTGAGCATAATCTTGTATGTCTTTACAATTTAAAAACTCCTTGAAAAAGTTTTTTGCAATAGCAGGACCCTATTCTTGCACAAATTCACAAAAGCAGAACCCTGGTTGAAAGAATGTGAATTAAGCTTTTATTTTATATTCACAAATTTTGAGTAATTTTTTCACAATTTTACAAAAACGGACCTTACACAAAATATCTGGACAGACCCCTCAGAAGTACTCTTTCTAAACAAGAAACTATCTGATTGCAATTAACGGGGGAAAATAGCACCCACCTATATCAAAACAAATATTTCGAAAGTTTGTATATAATTAAACAGGGTTAACTGAAACTTTTGAAATATATCATCTAAATGTAATCCAGAAACTTAACAAAGTATTGCTAGAAACTTATTGTGTATGATGAAATAAAAAGATTGATACAACTTCAGACACTAAGGTCTTACGACTGATTCAAAGCAGACTACACAGGCAAAAGAGTTAGTAAGACAGCTCAAAAATTGCTGCGGTTTCCTTTTTAATCTAAAGCAAATATATACAATTCATACATCACCGAATGAGATGTATAAATCAGGAGGATACAATTACAACAGAGTTTCATTATTATAATAATATAAGAAAATACACATCCTGTCAAGTTTGTATATAATTAAACAGTGTTAACTGAAACTTTTGAAATAAATCATCTAAATGTAATCCAGAAACTTAACAAAGTATTGCTAGAAACTTACTGTGTATGATGAAATAAAAAGATTGATACAACTTCAGATACTAAGGTCTTACGACTGATTCAAAGCAGACTACACAGGCAAAAGAGTTTGTAAGACAGCTCAAAAATTGCTGCGGTTTTCTTTTTAATCTAAAGCAAATATATACAATTCATACATCACCGAATGAGATGTATAAATCAGGAGGATACAATTACAACAGAGTTTCATTATTATAATAATATGAGAAAATACACATCCTGTCACATGAATAATTGTTTTTGAAACCATAAGCGTTTTTCTGTTGGAACTTTTTCAAAAGTCTAATGTCAGGATATCTACAAACTGAGAAAAAAATCTGATTTTATAGAGTTTCCTAGATTTTTTTTTTGTTATTGGTGGCATGAGTCGTGATGGCTCTGGTGACAGAGTGTTCGCCTTGAGGTGAATCGCGTTCGAATGCTGGCGGTGACTGGTCGATGCGAATTCCGCATCCGGCTTACACCAACCACAGTGTTGATGTAAAATATCCTCAGTCGTAAAAGGATCATGGGTTAGGATCAAAGGATCATGGGTCTCCTTGCCGTCGGGTTAACCGTGGGAGGTTTTCGTGATTTTTGTCTCCGTGTCACGCAAATGCAGGTTAGTTCCTTCAAAAAGTCCTCCATGAATGCAAATTTCTCCCAATATTTGATTCAGGAGTTCCCTTGTTTTTTAGATTGGGTTCAAAATTACAAGGTGATGGAGTTGAACATTAGTAGTCATAAACCCAAAATTGGGTTGACTGTTCAAGGACAGTTATAAAATAAAAACAGGTGGTATAAATTTAACTATTAATTTTTAAATTATATTTCATTCTTAAAGATAAAATGTGCTACAAAACACTTATAGAGGCCACATGAGTTGAAAACAAACATATTAAAAATTAAATTTACTAGACTAATTTCTTTAAAAAAAATATCAGATGTATCTCAAAGTCTAAGTTTATTCGTTTTACCTGACTTTTCCCGCCTTAAAATACTTGACATTCCCCTGTTTTATCTGAATTTCGAAAAATCTGTACTTCAGAAGGCAAATAAAATCTTAAATGTGGTTAATGTTACCTGTTGAAAATAAAAGCAGTGAAAACTTCCAAGGATTGTGTAAACCTGAACAAGTTGTTCTGCAAGGTTTAAAAGTAGTGAGGTATTAAATGAAAAGATGCATAAAATGTACAAAAGATGCACACATCATCATGTTATTTTTATATATATTATTCATCAGGGTTACGCAAACTCACTATAAAAAAAAAAGTTCATCCACTGAGTTCATTTACTATTAATAGGAATCCTATTTTAAAAACCAGAAGAGAGAATTGAATAAAACAGGTGCAGGTCTTCATAGCTACAGAGTGTTCTGTACAGTTGATATACTAAAGTCCTAGTTCAAAATCCCTGAGGCAGAATTTTTTCAAGCTATTTGCCAACAAAACTATGTAGCATTAAAATCTTTCTGCAAGATACTTTTAATAATAACAAATATGTATGTTACTAATCTAAAATAACAAAAGTGCTGTGTGTACAAAAAAAAAAACTATGTATAATTTTTTAAATTAAACATGTAATAATTTTTTATTTTAATATAATGTGTGATATTCTTGCATTTTGTTAGGGAGGGACGCACTAATTATTTCATTCATAGCATTTTGTAAATAATCATCACAATAAAAAAATTATTAAAAAAACATGAAATTTGTAGTAATATTTGCCAGGGGATAGATGGCGAAATCACTAGAATCGAACTCATCAAAAAGGGGTTACTCAAATGCGTGTTCCGTTTCGAGATTAGGTTGTTGTAATAAACAATATCGTATAAAAAAATATCAGAGTTAAAAACTATGGAGAAATCAATAGCAATAAGAGCCAAATAATCAATAGAATCACTGCCTTAAAAAGTAAATACTCAAATGCATGATTCAAATTTTCCATGTTGTTTGAAATATATCGGGATATTTAAAAACCACATGAAAATCAATAACAATAACTGGCGAAAATACAATGGAAACATCGAATCGATTTACGATACTATCCGCTTAAATTCAGCGCGCCAAAAAATGATTATCTAAATGCATGATTCAAATTTTACGTATACATTTCTGTGGAAAAAACACTACTACTTTTTTTTTACTTTTCAAAAGAAAAATCTTTCTGCAAGAACTCTGTAACTTTCTGCGACGATGTAAATTTGTCACTGCGATTCTTCCACGGAGTTAAAAAGGAAGTAAAAATATATATGAAATTTTCGAAAATTTATATCTTAAGTAAGGGAAAAAACTAAATAAAAATTTGAGAAAATACCAAAGCTAGTTTGATTATTCGATAAAATTTGAAGGTGCTCTAACAATAGCTTTTCTTCTCCTGTGTAACCAAACAGGTAAATTTGAAGTTTTGACGACTTTTTTTTCTTTCAATCTTGTAGAAAGGCTCACTAAGGTTTGATAAATTCGATTACCTTGCTCCCATATTAGTACACTTTTATTTTACTTTAATTAGACAGGGAGTCTAAAGGTTCTGCAAACAAACAAGGTGTTAAGTAGTTGCAGGTAACAATTACTTAACACCCTGTTTGTTTTCAGAAAGAAAGCATAAGAAATAAAAGGAAAATTGAATTATATATTTACAGCATGACGGAGAAGTATTCGTTTTTGTAATAGTCCAATTTGATATTTCATTCTCTGAATTATTATTTGCTCATCAATATATTCAAGATGTGGTTCACTTGCAGAGAGTAGTTGATTGACTCTAGATTTCAGCTTAATGTTCATATCCTTTTGTTCTGCTAATTGAGCTTTCAATGATTCTATTTCCTGAAATTTCAAAACAATGCAATAAAAGATATACCACAAAAGATTTTCTGCACCTAATAAGAATATTATATCTTAAGATACTTCTTATAATCCTTGAACTAGCTAGGTTGATTAAAAAAGAAAGTGTCTAAAAATTAATATAGTATATTTAGTTTGTAAAATAGCATTTAAAATTTTTTATAAATTAGATAAATAAAGTAACAGAATAGAAATCAATAAATATTTTTATAGCTGCCTACATGGATAGCAAGAAATCCATTAGAATTTACAAAATTATATCATGATATTTTTATTCATGATAATTGTTATTCATGATAATTGAATTATTTCATGATAATTGTTGCATAATATACTAAATATTTTACATATAGGGAATTTTGGGGATTTTTAGTCATCAAAATAGAAAAACTGCAATATTTTCCAGTTACAACTGACATTAAATGAACTTGTTGAAATGTTTACTCAAAATTTTGAATAATAATAGCTATTTAATTCATCAAAGAAAAGATTTTTTTAATTAATTTAAAAATGGAATTTTGAATAAAAATAAACTGAACATTTTAGAACAAAAATAGCTTTAAACTTATTTCTATAAATGAGGCTCACTTCATTATGGAATAGGAACACTTATTTAAATATTCAAACAAGCAATAATCAGTACAAAAATTATATTTTAGTAGGGATTGATTTTTATTTTTAGAAAGCTAACTCACTTGTAGGAAATTTTCTAAAATTTTTAAAAACCAAGAGATTTTTTATTAAACCTGTAAACAAAAAGAAACAGGTAAAATCAAGTAGTCTACTGGAAAATCAAGTAGAATTGTCAGCCACGTATTTGTAATGCTTTCATAAAACAAAAATAATACCCTTTTTGAAAACAAAAATCCCTTATTATGATTCTCAGTAGTAAAATAAATAAAAAATGCTTACAAAGGTTGATTTCAAACTAATAAAATACTTTAACATTCTAAGTTTTTACCTAAAACACTAATACGCTGATTCAATAATTTTTCCTCGTGTTTTTTAGCTCCTTTATTAATGCACCTTATCATGATTAATTCACAACAATGGTTGTCATAAATACACAAACCTTTAATACTATACCTTATTGCTCAAACCATTTGTTGCTTTTATTTTATGAGAGATGTTGTTACTCTCTGAATTGAATCATAAGGATAAGATAATACAATAAAAAATTATACAGGTACATAATATAACTTACTTTTTTATCTTTTTCATTAGAAACTTCACTTGCAAGGGACCAACTAGAGCTAGCAGATGAAGTTGCACCAGTTGAATTCTGTCACAAAATTAAAACAATACTTATATATTACATATAGCAAGAGATCTTACAGCAAATAAATGCACAATAGTTAAAGCCTTCAAACACAGAATAAAATATTACAGATTTTTAATAATAGTATTAGAAAACAGTCATGTTGCTAAAATGGCGTAAGACTGATCAACTCATTATGTTAATGAGCAACATGGGTTATTAGCCTAGAATTCTAAAAACCCAAACCATTGCTTTCAAGCTCTCTATGCCTGAAAGGCACATGAGGCCACAATCTCTGCCCTCCATCCTCTCATGTCCAGTGCAATCTCTCTGGTAACATTCAACTCGGTCAATTAAATTGATTTCTCTCATGGGTCACCATCCTTTCCCACATTGTTCTTGGCCTACCTTTCCAACTGGTGACCAGGTCAATGAGATTCTCTTGTTCTCTTTGACATGTTTCCTTAATATGTGTCCAATCCAGTTTCATTGTCACTTCTTTATATCTATTTTTAATGGTTTGGTACTGGATTTATAATACAGATTTTTCTTGTTGATTTTATTCGGCGAGTAGATTTTTAGATTTTCCATATTTTCCTTAAACATTTTGCTTAAGAGTAATCTACTTGTAAGAGTAATTTTACTTTCTTGCAGCATCAATTCTTTCCAAGTTCTGCTGCCATGTAGTAGAACACACACAGCTGCATTGAATATTTTTAATTTCATATTCAAATACTGAGATTTCCACACTTTAAAAAGCATTCTGAAAGTGTTCAGTGTCTTTTAAGTCCTGCTCTTTATGCATTTGTTAGTATATACCACCATGATTACTAACAATAGTTTCAACATATGAAAAAGTATTTGTCTCTTCAATTTTCTTTGAATTGACCAATAATTTGCCATTCATTTTACATTTTTATCTCATCATTTTGGTCATTTGCACATTTATATTTAGACCATTTTTTTTAAGTAATTGTTTCAGGGTCTTTAGGTTTTTACTTTTTTTGTGAGTACTGTTGAACAGCCGACCCAATTTCGGGTTTATGACTACAAATGTTCAACTACGTAGCCTTGTAATTTTGAACCAATGCATAAGACAAGGAAACTCCTGAGGTATGATTTGACATGGGAACACGGAGGACTCTGTGACTCGACAGATCTAACATGCATCAGTCACCATTTACTACACGGGGAGTCCTCGGCTGGCGGGGATCGAACCCACATACTTTTGGACAGGGGGCCCAGTGCCCTACCAACCAGGCTAATCTGGCTTTTAGTTTTTTACTTGAAGATTATCAATATGAGAACAATGTCATCAGTTCTCAATGCAATTATTGAAGTCCCATCTTATGCCACAGTTTCTGGCTTTCATTGAGGTCCTCGAAATCTAGAAAAGAGCTATGATAAATAGCAGCTCAGAAGTAACCATATCCTTTTCTATCTCCAGTTTTGATTTCAAATTTCTTGCACAACACCACATTAGCAAAGTACTTGCCCACTACTTCCACAATACATATCTTTGATTACATTAAGAATCTTAAGATCTTTCATAAACATTCTCTATCAATACTATCAAAAGCCTTTCAAAAAATAAATTAAGGAGAAATTATTGCAATTTTTGCAAACTGTATAAAATGTACAAATTGTTTATTTAAAAAGAAATGCATTCTTAGGGGCTGTTAACAGACCCGTTACAGGGGTCTGTCCAGATTGTAAAAAAATTACTCATATTCTTTCAACCAGGGTCCTGCTTTTATGAATTGGTGCAAATTATTGCAAAAAACTTTTTCAATGAGTTTTTAAATTGTAAATAGATACAAAATTATGCTCAGCACTGTAAAATAATAACAAAAAAAAATTTAATTTTCAAAAATAAACAGCGATTGATGCATCTAAATTAGAAAGGCAACATACAAATATTTGGTATTCAGCCTAAACTGCTGAGCACAGAATATTCATTTCGGGCAAATAATGGAAGAATCGTCTGCCGAAGACAAAACTTAATTCTTTTATATCCATCTTTCTTGTTTTCTGCCCTAGGAAGGGTTTATTCAATTGACAAAACAATAATGAAAATAAACAAATTAGTGAAGGGTCTGATTAAAAGAAAAATCATTTTGTGAAGGGTTCGTTTTTAAGTTAAAATATTTTGTGAAGGGTTCGTTTTTAAGAAAAGATATTTTGTGAAGAGTCCATTAACGGATCCAAATTTCTTCCAAACAGACCTCTGCCTTATAAAAAATTTTATTATTAAAATGGACCCTTCACAAAATATTACGTTGCAAAACGTGAACCCTTTCACAAAGCAATTTACTTTAAGAGCACACTATTCATAGTACTTTTGTTTTAAAAACAAACCAGATTTGAAAATATCAACAACAGCTGAGTATTTATATTTTAGTTTTAAATAAGATGAAACTTTCTATTGTGCGACGCTTCACAATGCCTACTAGGGAAGTGTTTTTAATAAGGTTTTTATCAGTAAAGATTAGTGATAAATTGAAGATAGTAAAATTTAGCAAATGTTTAATGCAGCCTAAATTACAAACATCAAAACCAGGGGCTAACATGTGACTGAAATTTAAAGAACACTCTCCTATTCTACCTTATAGAATACACACATTTATTAAAAAACATAAAAGTTTTTTTTAACAAAAAACAAAGCGTCATTTTAGTTTGCATTAAAAGAAACAGAAAAAATTATGGATACTTAAAAATTTTAGAAATGTTGCTTAACATGTTCTTCGACTAAATTCTTAAAATAAAAAAGTTTTCTTTACGACTTA
The DNA here is from genome assembly GCF_043381705.1 of Parasteatoda tepidariorum. Classification (NCBI taxonomy): domain Eukaryota; kingdom Metazoa; phylum Arthropoda; class Arachnida; order Araneae; family Theridiidae; genus Parasteatoda; species Parasteatoda tepidariorum. The sequence continues at coordinate 92,464,057 of NC_092208.1, forward strand.
CAGTGAAAGCATTCCTAGACGAGGCACAGTTTGGACATAAAGATGATTTTTGCTTTGGAGCTGGCTTTTTACCATATCTTTTTACTGAACATTTTGGAGTTTTTGTCTAGAAGATGAAAATAAAATTTCAGTGAAACTAAAGAAAAAATTAAGAAATAAAAAAATTGCAATATTCAATATCCTTTCATTAAAAAAAATAAAACAAAAAAATCATGGCACTGAACCAGACTATAATAAAAAATTTCAGCAGGACAGCTGACAATATAATACAGGATGAATTATATTAGAATATTTTTTTTCACACATTAATCTACATATGTCTTTTTTTCAATGATATTTTGAACACAAATATAAAATGTAATGTAGTCTGAAATTTAGTAAGAAATTACTTTTAAAAATTCTTGCCTAAAAATTATTTTCATGCTTTGAAAAATGTATGTAAACTATAATAATGTAAAATATGATGCAAATGTGAGAGTTAAAGAAAAAGAAAAAAGAAAGAAAGAAAGAAAGTAAGAAAAGAAAGCATTGAAAAGTTTCCATTTTGAAATGAGCCACATTTTAAAGTTGTTTAGAAGAACAATATTTTAGGAGAGTTCTTGGTGAAAAACATCACAATTCCTAGATGGGCAACAAGATGTATCTGAGTATACTCTGTTATCTAATAAAAATTCCAGAAACAATAACAATACTACAAGAATAATTTGTACAGTGAGAGAAAAAAATAACTTTGTCATTTGATCAGATTTTTACAAACTAGGTGCCATTCTTAATTGTTACTTTTTTTAAATGAACATAGCTTTTTTTTCTTCTTTGTAGATAGATTTGGATTAAAGGTTTATTCATTGAAAGTATGCTTTCCTCTAGGATATAATTAATGTAATATAATTATAATTAATGTAATATAATTATGATATAATTAATGTAATAGATAATAATAGTCAACACCGATAAATTAATTAGCACATTTTAAGACACTCTTTTGAACCATCAAAATTGGTTTTTAGTTTATGAGAATCCAATCATTAAAAAAAAAGTGCAAAGGTAAATTTTTTGTTAACGACAGTAAAAACATCGTGATCATTATCGACTATGATAAATATCAATAATAATAAGGCACATAATTTTAGATAGCATCAATTACTGAATGCAACATTATCCCAAGAGTTGATAAAATTTTTAAGGGAAACAAAAGTTTTGACTTTTATTAAAATTACAAAACATCGTGATTTATGGCTATAAATTGATAGTTTCTCACAATATATTGCAATTAAATTAGGGCATTGCTCAACTCTAGAGGGCTTTAATGGATTAAACATATTTCTACTCTGTTTATTTTATAGCTCAAAACATATAAGGAAATAAAAATTTTGACTTGTGCAAAATTAATTAAGCATCCGTATAGTGAAAAATCGATCATTTTAGACGCTGTATCATGATTGAATTTGGGTATCGCCCAACTCTAGTGGGTTAAACACAATGCTTATTCAAAAGAAGCTTACATTTTTTTGTTTGGATATCAAATTCTGCAGATGTACCGTAGATGAATCAGCAACAGCTTCTACAAATGTCTGCCCATCAGATGTCCTAAAAACAAAAACTAAGTAAATAAAAACAGTATATTAAAGACATGATAAGACATACAAATTTAAAAAGTAAAGCAACAACCCATTGTGGGTCATAAAAATCATAGAGTTTAAAGCGTCACAATTTTATGACCAACCATCTGATAATGTGATCAGCATTGTGCACAGACCAAACCTGGTGGTAACCTAAAAATGGGCGGGCTTTAAACCACCATCAGGGATTAAAATTTGATTTCTCAGAAAATATTCGATCGATTTCATTAAATTTTGGATTTTGCCATATCAAATTACATTATTTAAAAGGATGTAAACATTTGTGTATTTAACAATTCTTAAATTGTAGGTTATAATTAAATAAAATAATTAATAAATAGTATTAAAAAAAATTTCAAGTAATTTTCTTTGGATAAATGAATTTTATAATTGTGTGGAAAAAATTTTCAATTCACTTAAAAAACCTCTTGAGATATGACAAAATAAGCTAAAAGTGAAATTAACATTAAGGAGTTCAAACTTTTGACTGCACTCCTGACCTAACTATGGGAACCCTACTTCCCAGAGGGTCGAAAAAAAAGTACGTTTTTGTCTGATTTCTTCACTTAAAATATCGACTTCACTAACTAATTAGAAGATTCAAGGTCCCCTTCCGAACCTTTAAGATTGAGTTCAGTGGCGTACATAAAGTTAGGAGCACCCCCCTGCCTGATTTATAAATGCGTCCTACCTTAGAATAAATTTTTAATATGAAACAAGAACACTATGAAGAGACACTATAGAATTCATAATTATTCTTTTTATTTTAATTATTTCAATGTTAATATATAAAAAATCAATATTTGTGATGGAAGGGCAGAATTTAGTACTAAATTAGAACAATGTATACACTTACCGTTTAACGATATTGAAATGAAATTTGTCATAATAATACGAAGAAATAACTCAATATCTTACAATAATTATATTCAAGGTTTAGTAAAAGGGATATTTTTTTTTATTTGTAAAGTGAATTTAAAAAATATCTTAAAAAAGAACAAAAATATTTTATTGAAGTTCTTTTAATTGCACAACCTTTCAGAATGAAGGACTAGTATTTAGATATACATTTAGATATCTAAATACTAGGAAAGATTTACTAGGAAATACTTAGATATAGGATTTAGATACTAGGATAAGGACTAGTATTTAGATGATGGACTAGTATTTAGACCCTAATTATTTAGATATGTTGACAGCGATTATGACAATTTTAATGTCAACATCAGTGTTTTTAGACATGCACAGTTCCTTTTATCTGTCAACTTAATGACGATAAAAATATGAAATTAAATTGTTTTAAATATTATAATTCTTTTTTTATTATTATCATACCTCTTTTTTTTTCTTTTTTATCAGTCAACTTAGCAATATATTTGCATAAAGTTAAATTTTTTTAAACCTTAAAATTGATTTAAAACTTATGCTTTTCAAAATGAAAATATTTCTTTCCATAAAAAAATATATGTGCATACTAAAGATACTCATATATTAAGATAAGGAATCACGTAACACAAAAGTATACTTTAAAATAAATTAACTGTGATGATCTTGAATGAAAATAAAAAAATAGGGTACTATGACAGCAAGTTAAAAAGTGATTTTGTAGAAGTTTTGTTTTGTAGAAGTGAATTTTTTTATAAAAAAAATTTCTACAAATATAAAGGATTTGAGACAATACATTAATAGGTCACATTTTTAGAGACGGAATTTTTGGACCATTTTAAAAATTATTCATGGCTTTTTTCACCACCCGATTCCGCAAATAATTTAGTGTTACAGTTCATAACTTATTGATAAACTATTAAAATGTAAGCTTAAATATAAACGTCTGCACGATAAATAATACAAATGTGAGCTAAGAAATAAATTTCTTACTTTTTAAGTTTAATAACTTGAGGAATACTTTGAAGAAAAGTTTCCATGGAGTTATAACCCAAATTTGCAAATGGAATTGTTGTCCCTGTGAGAAACTTGTAATCGTCTAAAAAGAATAAATTGTTAAACATTAGAAGAAGAAAACTGACACACAAAACATAGGTTCTATACTGCTGGAAAAAGAAATTATCTGATTTTTTTCCTCACTGTATTAGGTTTTTTTATTTTCTGTACATAGAAGATAAATAAAAAAACTCATTTTTATGCACAAAAATAACATTAATGAAAAAATATAAACATGATGTGAAATGAATAATGAAAAATTATAATTTAAAAGTTACATTATCTACATTTAAGCTCTTAAAAAAAAAAGAGAATATTTTGTTTCTTAATTTAACTTATTTCTTAATTCCATAAATAAAACATTTATTATCAGTGAGATTTGATATCTATGTTTTATTACCACAGCGTTAAATGTGATATATTAGTTAATGGAGTTATGCATAAATAATATTTTTCAGAAGAATCAATGATTTAAAAAAATCATGTGATTCATATCAATGATTTTTTTTAATGAAATATTTTTAAATCGTGCCAATTCTGCTTTTTATTTTACTTGACATTTTCTGCATAAATTGATAGAGATTCTCCACCACACACACACACACTTACAAATCAGCAATAATTGACATTTTTAATACAATTAATTTCTATGACATAAATGTTGAAAGTGGACATAAAGTTCTATGTTCTTATTTTAAAAATGACACTCCTGATATGAAGAAACAAAATGAAATTAGACACATTTGGAAATATAAATTATAATAGCTCACATGAATTATATATCCAAGGAATAGTAAAAATATATCCATGATTTAGCAAATATTAAAAAATAACTTGTAATAAAACTATTAATCAGTCCAAAATTTTTGGTGAGCCCTGGGTGGTCGCCCACTCCTAAGCCCGGTCCAGGATAAAACAGTGGTATCGTCGCGTCAAAGAGTAACTAAAATGCCCTAATTAAATTTAGCGTGTCATAATTATGTATAAAAAATATAGGGAGTTTATAAATAAAATAACATTGAGAAGTTTTTGCCCCGGGCCCCAATTAGGCTAGGTCGGGCCCTGCAAATACCAATACTTTAATATAGGGGTGCACAACCTTTTTGAGTGAAGGGCCACTTGCACAGCAGGTTGGCTAACGAAGGGCCGCACATGTATTTAGACACGTTCATGACAAATGTAGTAATGTTTATTTAAACATTAGCGTTCCATTTTTTTTATCAATAACTTTAGTAATATCAATAACTTAGTAGTGTTCCATTATTAGAATTCATTCAAAAATAAAAAACTTATACTTTTTTTTTTACAAAAAAAAACTTGCTATTTTTATCATATGAACAATAGATTTATCGAAATAAATAAACATTGAAGAAAAGAAATGTTTTTTTTTATCGTATCATGCAATACGAAAATTCATTTTAGAATTAAATTCTAATAAATAAAAAAAAAACTGCAATGCCCACAGAATGAAAGTAGGAAAAAGTTTAGTCATAATTAAGTAATATAAATTCAAATTAAATATTTTAATTGAAGAAAATTTATAGGTTTTAAACAAAAGCCTAAAATAAAAACAAAACTGTGATAGTTCAAAATAAAATTCAATGCTTATTTTGTAATGTACTTTATTATTTTATTTTATTAATTATTAGATTTTTTATATCGTAAACATTTTCCTTTTTTTTATCGAAAAAGATCACTTAAGCAACAAAAAATTGAAATCTAAACTACAAACAGTGAGCAGTTTAAAAATTCACGTTTTCCGCCATTTTATGAATTTCTCAAGTTGCAATAACATTGCATTTAAATTAGGGAGGGATGTAACGAGTATTTGGCCCTTCTGTGAAAAATTCAGTTGGTTGAATGATCAGTCAAATATTTGGCAGAATATTTTTTAGAAATGTATTTTTCTAAGTTTTTTTTATTTTTGAATTTTTATAGATATTACTTTTTTTTTAAAAATTATAATCAGACAAGTCAATTTTGTCATTTTTTCGATACTTTGAGAATTGAGAAGGATCCATTTTTTGCAGTTTTTATTATAACCCAGCATTTTAACAGAACGTCTCATACTATTAATTTATTATCACTCTTTCCCTGTACTGTAATATAAATAACCAGTAACATAGAAAAGTGTGATTTTCAGTATTAAAGTTTTGTTTCAGGAACTAAGAAAAATTTGTTTTTTCTGTTTTTCTTTTTTTAGGCATTTTTATTATGACTCAGCATTTTTTTTAAAAATAAAGTTACTAATAAAATTTATTTTATAGCAATTTTTTTTCTTCTAAAATTATGGCAATGAGAAAAATTTAAATTGAGATTTTCGGCATAAGATTTTCACTTAAAAAATTAAGAACATTTTTTCTATCTTTTTATTTTCTTTAAATAAAAAAAAAACTTTTTTTAGACGTTTTCATTATAACGCAGTAATTTTTAATAGCATTTCTGTTGACTTAATTCTTTTTTCTTGGCTTTTTCTGGTAATTGAAAAATTGAGATGTTCAGCTTTAAAAAAAATTTTCAAAAATTAAGATTGATTTTTACTCTCTATAGACTCTGTTTCGCTTTTCGACATTTTCAAAAACGTTCTTGATTGGCCTTATTTTTTAGAGTTAATTAACGTTTTTCCAGGAAATATTATTCTGAGCATTGAAATTTTAGTTTCAGTGTTGCTATACTGCTAAAAGATTTTGCTATTTGGCCCCAAGTGAACGGCGTTCAATAGATTTTTTCTTCTTCTTTTTGCCGAATATTTGGTTTTTGATCAAATCACAATTCATTACCACATTCGACCAAATCATATTCGTTGCGGAAATAAAAAAGAAGGAAAAATAACTAGGATTTACGATAAAACTGTACGGTAATACCGTATCAAAAAGTGATTATTTAATTGCGTGATTAACAATCACGTGTCGTAATAACATCATAGTTAAATAACGGGATCGTCAAAATCACGAGGAAAAGTATAGAAATAATTAGGAAAAAATATATTTATGCTGAACTCAGCACAAATAAAGCGCGTCAAATGCATGATTTAAAATTTGCATGTCGTAACAGAATAATTGGAATTTTTTATAATACGTAGGAACGCATAGCAATAACTGCCGAGAAAAATTTTTGAAGAAAAAGAAAGAATTGCAAAAAAAAAATAGAAAATCACTTAGATTTAAGATGAAATCGTCACAAATAAAGTGCCCAAAAAGTGATTATTTAAATTTGCGATCTGAAACTCGCGTCGTTATAAAAATTCGGAATTTTCAAAATCACGTAGAAAAGCGGAAATAACTGTTTAAAAAAAATCATTTATATTTACGATAAATTCGGCTTCAAGAAAGCGCGTTAAACGTACATTTACTAAAGAATCTGTTAAAATTGATTGTGTCAAAACGTGATGACTTAAAAGTGCGATTAAAAATTGCCATTTTTTAAAATTTTTTAATTGTGTTCAGAAGTTTTCGTGGGCCGCACTTCAGTAGTCGAAGGGCCGCATTTGGCCAGCGGTCCGCAGGTCGTACACCCCTACTTTAATACATCATTGTAACAAGCGAAATTCGAAAATGGGAAGAATATGTGAATTTTAGCTTCCCGCTGACTCACGTTTGTGAGAACGGGAGATCGAATCCAGCTGGCCGAAGACTCCTAGTGTAATAAATGGTGAGTGGAGCACGTTAAATCTGCCGGGTCACAAAGTCCTCCATGTTCCCATAACAAATCGGTACCTCTGGGGGTACTGAATTGGAGATGGATCGTTCTCTGGTTCAGGTCAAAAGTACGATCTGTGAACAAATGAATGGATGTATGAATGGGTATGTCCTATAAACGGGTGTGACGTATGGGTGTGGCAGAAGGCTAATCCTTGGCCATAAATGGCGCCACTGGAAAACATGAACATTCACTTAGAACACTAAAGTTAATATAAAATTATTTGGCATAAGTATATCTAAATATGCAAGTGTCGCTTCACTCAAAAATCTCTTACTTGAAAGGTATTTGATGTCTTACTTTGTAACCGGTTTAGAGGAACACCACCTTTGCAGCTCAGAATGACGCTTCTCAAATCCATCAGTACACTTTGCTTTAATTTTTCGGTATCCATGGTGATGCTTTTAATTAAAATAAGAAACCTAAAGAAGAAAGGTAAATTAAACCTTGATATCACAAACTCGAAAAGGGAAACTCAAAGTTTTGCGATATCAAAAATTTAGCAATATTGCAATTTAAATTCAGTCAATGCCCGATACAACGACAAATCGTGGTCCAGCAAAATAGGACGTTATAACGCGAGTTCGTTATATAGTGAGTGCACAAAATTACTGTAAATATTAACTTACAGCTTAAAAAAAACTTGACAGATTTTAATAAAGTAATCCTTTACTTTAATAAGAATTTGGTAACTAAAAAAAAAATTGGTTATTTCGAAAAAAAAAATTTTTAAATTAATACTTGAAGTTTAATGGGAAGCAAAGTTTTATATCCATGAAAGTTGATTGGTTCTGAGAGAAAAAAAACGATGGAAACGCGAGGGTAGAGAACTGTTTATCCAAAGTACAGTCCGTTTTTAATGTGTCATAACTCACGGGGAGAACCGTTTTTCTATGTTATTAATTTGTCCAAACGTAGTAATCCTCAAAATGCTACAAATGGTGAACGAATTGTCGATAAGAATTTAGACGCAAGGTGATCACAGGTTATACCCATTGGCAAAATGGTTGTTTAATGTTTTTTTGGAAAAGCAACTTTACTGTGTCTTTAATCCTGAACTGCTCGGTACACAGATTGAACAGCCAATCGAGATCAATATTAACATTTTCGGATTGGTACAATGGTGTTTGAAGGAGATTGTAAGCTGCTTCATACAACCGTTTCGGATTCACAAGTTCATACATGAAATATGATTTGAAAGCTATTGGCTTTTTTCCAATTTTACATTCATAGTGAAGGAATCACTTATATTGCGTGGAAGACGGTCTTCCTGTGCAAGTCATTGGGTACGTTGACCAGACGTTGACAATGGATCCTTTTATCCCTAACTGGTGATCAACACCCAGTTCTTGTATTTACATGAAAGGGGTTCGGAGAGTCACCATTTGTTCTTCGGTAGGGTTCAATTCTCTTAATCACTTTAGTACTTTTGTGAGGGACGGGCTTTATGCTTACGTTTGCGAACGGAATCCTATCGTTTTTCCGTTTGTGTGTAAAGCTTAAAGTATTCCCGTTTACGTTCTTTGGCTTTTTCAGCCTCGGTAAATTTAGTTCTTGGCATCGTTTTTTTCTTGCTTCAATTCTAACTTTAGGAACCGAGTCAATCAGTTTGGGCCCTCTTTATGTGTAATATCCACCTGAATTAGTATTGAAAACGTTATTCCAGTTTGAACTGTATGTTAGAATTTCTGATTCTTAATGAAAACAATAAAAACAAAAATATAGTTCAAATGATGAAATTCTCTTTTATTCACAACTCTCTGGTCCCATATATCAAAAATAAAATCACCAACATAATGCATAACAAAATTGCATAATGTATAACAAAATTAAAAGGGAAAAAAAAAAAAAAAATTCTAAAAAAATTATCAAACATCAGCGGTCGCCATAGCAACGCATGCCACTCTTGATTATTATAGTTGAAAAGTGTAATGACGCCATCAAATCCAAATCAAGACCCATTTTGCCAATGGGTAATAATTTCTTTGGAACTTTTTCTAAGTTCTGTCGCTACATTGGAAAGAATGGTTCAGTGTGGACGTTCAAATGGACATAAAAATACTGCGATTATGGAATAACAAACGGGATTTTAGGCATTGGTTGTTATATAATGAAAGGGTCGCTGTAATGGAAGATCGTAATAAAGAGAATATTATTTTAAACAATTCAGTCAAAATAACAATACGTATTTATTTGTAAAAACAATTACTTCAATGTTAAGAACTTCACTTTTTCAATTGATTTTACGCTTTGCTGAAGTTTCGTTTCGTAATTTTTCTTTTCTTAAATAATTTTGGTAAGAGGCACTTTTGGTATGATTGCAATGGGTGCAATTTTAATCAATACTAAATATACTAATGTAGGATTGGTAAAGTTAGTATATTTGGTACCTATTAAAACTGCATTATTACTGGGCAATTACTAATACAGATAATCTTGAAAAAGATATTTGACGATTCTTCGAAAGGAATTACTAACAGAGAAAACAGCTTTAATTGTGGTAAATTTTGACTATTAGCGATCGCAAAGCTCGAATACGCCATCTGGGGGAGAAGACTTATTCCATGGCTTGACCCTTCCCTTTCCTCCTCTTCTTAGTTGTATAGTTTTCCCTTTCTTAATATTTTTCGTATTTAATTATCACAAATATTTTTTAAAAATTCCACGACGCTTTCGTTTAGAATTATGTTCAATGTAGTTTCAGTTTCATATAGTTTCCCAATTTATAATTTTTTAATTTATTCGAAAATCACGACAGAAACTAACATACTTCCTTCTCCTATGATTCTCCACACGCTAGTGGTGAAAGCATGCGAAGTGTTGCCATAGGTAGAGAGTTCTTCTGTACGCCACCTGTAGTCCATTTCGATCACCCATCAAGAGTTAGTCATAATATCATTCCCTGAATACAGTTTATCGTTATTTTGATGGGATGAATTACCAGATACAGCTTAATCTAATAACGCAAAGCCACCGACAAGGACACATAATAATAATAAATAAAACATTGGAATTATTTTAGCTTTATTAACTGTGTAGTCTTCCAGTTTTGTGCATAATTTTGTAGTGTTATTCAGTAATACTTTTTAGTAATTTATTACAAAAATTATGGGCCCTCAGAGGCAGAATTTTTTCTGGCTTTCTGAGAGATATACAGTTAAACCTGATTATCTCGAACCTCTTTATCTCAAAATTTCTAAAATTCCTTACATTTATACTATCTAAAATCAATGTATTTTCTCGAAAACATCTTTTTCAAAACCTCTGTTTCTCGAATTTCTAGCAATCGAGCACAAATGCCCAAACAACATAACAAGCAAAGAAGGTTAGACGTCAAAAGTCTTTAAAAATATTATTTTCAGTGTTAAAGGTTTGTTAAAATTTTTTGTATATACATAGATATATGTGGTAGAATTAATTTACAGAAATGCCTATATTTTCTAACAAAAAAAATTAAAGCACTTAATCGAATTTCTTAATTCAATTCAATTTTTTAAAGTACCTGTATAACTCAGAATCTTTTTATCTCTTACTGGGAAATAATCGATCGAAAAATATGATAGAATCATTCGTCAAAGAGTAAATACACTCTAATGCGTGATTCGAATTTTTCATCTTGTAAGAAATATGTCAATATCTACAAAAATTATGTGAAAATCAATAGCAATAACTGCCGAAAAAACAATTGAAACACCTAATGGATTTACGATACTATCGGCGTAAATTAAGCGCGTCTCAAAATGATTATTTAAAAGCAGGATTTGAATTTCACGTGTTACAATATTAAATTACAGTATCACAACCTTAAAAATACATTTATAAATTATAATATATTAAATACATTTTTGGCTCAAATAAACTATTTTAAAAAAATCAGGTGATTTAGTTACATTGATGATTTAAGAAGAAAAAAAAATCATATGATTTAAATTATGCCAACCGTGTTTAAAACTATTAATATATTTTTGGAGCCAAAATTTTCACAATAAACATGTATATTGTTTAAAAAAAAGTTCGATTACATCTTTTAAAGAGTTTATAAATATGATAAATATATGTTTGGTGGCTAAAATTTTCTCAATATATTTTTAAAAATTTGACTACATGTTCGCATAAATACAAAAAAAAAAAAAAAAAAAAAAAAAAATACATTAAATTTTCCAAAAAATGGCAGTAATAGTTTCAGCAGGTTAAGTTTTTCCTTAACCCCAAAATTCAACTAAAACACATCCAAAAAAGTTTAAAAGAAATTCCTGAAATAGAACTATAAATAATAAATTCTATTTTGCAAAATAGAATTCAAATCTACACTACAAATTATATCATAAAAGAAGTATTAACTAAAAACAGTCTGTGTCATAAACTAGTGGTGATCAGGGTTTGCCAAAGTAGTCTCAGCCCCAAGGAAAAAACCCATCAGGTTTTTACAACAATAACTTAGCAACAGTAGCAATTAATTATAAGCTAATCTTAGTACACCATTCAACACCATTTAAATTAATGGAATATTGTTGATATAAATTAATGTATTTATATCAATATTATATTAATTAATTATTTATAAAAAATATTAGACACATATTTTTATAGATATTTTATCTGTATTTTACTTTCCAAATTAAAAACTAATGAAAAATTTAATCATTTATATTATAAATGTAATATAATCATTTATAATATGAAAATGATTGAATTTTTTCATTAATTTTTAATTTTGAGAGTAAAATAAAAATAATACATTTCATTTGAAAACATTAAAAATATGTCTTGCACAATTAAATATTATAATTGCACATTTTTGAAAATTATTTAATACCCGCAATACACAAATGGAAAAACTAAAACAGTTCTTTTGTGTTTTATTGATTTTTATTTTCATTGAGTCTAAAAATATTTATTAAGAGGTTTTAAGCTATAGTCTGTCTAGGGAAAGAACTCCCCTCGCCATGCATCTGCAGTAACAGTGACTATGGTTACAAGGCTTAAGTACTTCAAGCAGGGGTGCTAGGTCAATAATTAGGACAGGTTTTAGCTCAGGAATCATAGACAGGTTTTGACTGGGGTCAATGAGAGAAAGGGAACCAGGGAGAAAAGGAGCTCCCCTTTTCGAGGTGCACTATTTCTTGTTTCCATAGCAGCAGACGACATCAGACTTAGTGGCCAGGAGAGTTCTTTCTTATAAACAAACTATACATTTATTAATTAAATTTGATTTTGGGGTATTCTATGCCTATTCTTCATTACAACTAGACTAATAAATTTCTTTACTAGTTTTGAAATTGCTTAACTAACTTTCTTACTAATTATATTTCCACCTTCTAAATGGAGAGCATAACAATGAAATTACTAAAATAATTCTCTTTGTTAAATCTAGAGCATACTTTTTATAAATTTTTAAACAATTAAAATTTCAGATTACATAAACATGCATACTTATTTGTTTTCAAGTTAATTTCCAACCACTAGATTAAATTAGGAATCTAGTACAAATTAAGAATGTAGTAAGGTATTGGTTTTGCCTGCTACATTTATTAGTGTTCTTTCAATTAATAAATGGAATATTGATTAATTTAATTTACGTAGGCTTGTTGAAATTTTTAATTATTGTTATTTAAAATCTAAAATACAATATTTAAAATTTTTTAATATTTTTTCTATCTATTTTAAAAACAAATAATAAAGTTATTGGTTGATAATTTGTGTACAGTTAAAGCATACAAAGAATTTATTCCTTGAAAACAATGCAAATGAATATAACATATGTTAAAAATATTTAATATTCAGTCACATTTCATGAATATTTGTAATTTCACTTCTTTTAAAAAAAATTCTCTACATTACCTTCAAAGGAAATTTACGTATGCATAAGATAAAAAAGACTTTTAAATGTTAAGAGTCTTCATTTGTAATCAAACGCAAAAAATCCAGTTTTTTTTTTTAGAAAAAAAACCCCAACCTTCTGTGTTTTAGAGTTTTTTCAGGGTTTTCTTGGGTTTTTTCAAACTAAATTGAGATTTTCGTCATTTTTTCATTCTTTACAGTCTTTAGAGTAAGCCTTGCTACATTAACAGATACCGTTAATTTGACCAATTAAGCCATTAACAACCATAATTATCAATACATTCTATTATCAATGTCATTAACAACACTATTTTTAATGTCAGTAATAATGTCCAATTACCTTTGTTAAATTTACGTATTTCACTTTAAAATTATGAAAAACTACTAAATGTTTAAGGGAAGAAATAAATTATTTTAACTCAAATGAAAGACATTAATTTTCAAAGTAAATTTTTAGCATGAAAAATGTATTTATGCAGTGGGACATTGCATTACTTTTCCAGCTGTGTTAGTGTGTGCTAAGTTATCTACAGTGAATGAAAACTTCTAGAACAAGCTCTAGAATTTCAACAACAAGGATTCTAGAACAAGTATTTCACAAGTTAAGGGTGCTATAATTTAGAAGTATCATTTGAAACTCTATGTAATAAGATTCACAAGTTGAGAAAATAGTATTAGAAATGTATTTTTCTAGAAAAAATTTTCCATTTCATTAAATTGGAATTTTAAAAATATTGTATATTGTTATAACAGTAGTTTCAATTGTATTGTGAATTAGCACCTGAAATTTTTCTAAGAATACCTTAGTATATTATTTGCAATTTCCAATAATACATGTTTTTAAAAAAGTTGATTAGAACACAGAATATTGAAGTAATAGGAATACAAATATTTCAATGTATGTAGTTTGTATTTTATTCTATTGTAAAATTACATCTAGGGCTAATAATAAAACGTAATTATGAAAAACTCAGGGTTTTTATTTTTGGAAAAACCATTATAGATTTTTTTTTCTTGTTGGGAAAAAGCATAGCTACCCTGTTTAACATTTTATAAATTAATCATTTAATTTATTTCATCATTATGCAGTTCGTTAAACATTTAGAAGCCAAACTGACAGTTAAAATAATCTTTATCATAACTCTTTTTCTTTACTAATGTCTAAGGTAAAAATCAAAAACATATTTCTTAGTTTAAACATTTTATTAAACATAGTATTTATGAGATGTAGAATGCTTTTAAAAAAGAAAAACTTGGTTCGTGGGCTAAAATGGGTCTTTTCATTAAAAAATCCACATGAGCTAAGATTTTTTTTAATACTTTGCTTCTAAATGATCGTGAATGATCTAAAATAAAAAATGATCGTTTTCAAGTTCTAAATGAAGCTCGAGCTTTCCTATAGTGCCTGTCTTTTAAGATTAATAAATTACCATTGCAAAATCAGTACTAATTAATATCACTACAGTAATTCTCATGTAATACTACACCTCAACAAGTTTATAAAAGAAAAAATTAAAGGATTCGGGAAATCGAGAAAAAGAAAAATGAAGTTAATACACAGAAAAATACACGACCTCGATCACATCTCATTCAAATTTACTATATCATTTATTTTTTACAATTTCTAATTTAATAGTGCAGCATCAGCTCTCATGTATGTCACAATAAATCTAAATACACAGCAAAAAAAAAATAGTAACATTTTAAAAATAAAGGAAATTAGAATCTTGAAGAAAACATAAAATTATTTATCTTACCTATGTAGTTCCACAGATAGATATCACAATTTTATTTGAAAGTGTAATAAGGAGATTTAATTATTTACAACATCCTTGTTTGTTTACATCGTGCTTGAGCGAAAAAAGGGATTCCCCGTTTTCTCTCCTTGAAGACCACGTTGATATTTATCCCTATTCCACTGTTAAAATTCTCTTTTTCTCCCTATCTTAATATCAATTTCTCCATGACAGAAATAGATGCTTGTTTTCGTCTTCTTTCCCCCCCTCAGTTACGCTGAATTTCTCGTATCTGTTTGTTGATAACACACAATTTAAAAATACTTGACATCCGAATTTCGTTTACTTTAATTTCAATATTCAAAGAGAGAATTAACATTTTGAAAACTTTTTTGAATCATATGAACATGTTTTTATTTATGTCATTTATAATGGAAAATTATAAATAGTGAAATAAATTCTTAAAATAAATGACATATGAAATACTTATTTATTAATATATGTTTGTCGTTTAATTAAACAATAAAAACTTCGTTCCTTTTCTGTTTATGACAGAATTTAAATACATTTGACTTCTGGATTTTTTTCATTTTAATTTCAATGTTCGAAGAAAAAGTTATTAGAAGAAAAGTTATTTATTAAATACCATTAATATAAATTTTAATTTATTTAATTTATAATATGACATGGATAGCCTGGTTGGTAGGCCGTTGGGCCCATATCGAAGAGGCCTTTAGTTTGATCCCCACCGGTCGAAGGCTCCCCGTGTAGTAAATGGTGACTGGTGCAAATTTGTCGGGTCACAAAGTCCTCCAAGTTCCTATAAGAAATCAATACCTCTGTGGGCACTGAATTTGAGATCGATCGTTCTCTGGTTCAGGTCAAAATTGCGATCTATGGATGTATAAATGGTTCCATCCTTTAAAACAGGCTGTGACGTGTGTGTGTGTGTGTGTGGCTGAAGTCGAATTTTTGGCCATATATGATGCTTCTGAAAACACACCCTCTGTCTAAAATTCGCTTGGTTTTTTCCAAGAAGGCTTGCTGGTATTTGGCAAGTGGCATTAGAAACAACAACATACTAGCATATTGGTTAACGTTATATTAAATATAGCAGTTAACTTGATAACTTCAATGTTCAAAAAGAAAACTATCACGAGGAAAATTTTTTATTAAATAATATTAATATATTTTTGTTCTCGCCCTTCGTAATATGTAAATATTGAAATATATTCTTAATATGCATGACAGTAAAAAAAAGAGAAAGAAAAACAGCTTAATTAATTTACAAATGGTACTAAACCATAAAAACTTTGTTTCTGTTTACGGCAACATTTAAAAATACTTGCTTTCTGGATTTCGATTATATTATAACGATGACTTCTATATTTTAAGAAAGGAATATAAATATAAAAATAGTTTATAAAAAAAAAACATAAATATCGAATTAAACTTTGAACCATGGTATTACGTTAATATTGGTAAAGTGGACAAAAGATACTATTAACTAAGTTTGACACAAAAAAAGCCGAAAAAAGAAGAAAGCTCATCAGTTAGACTCATCAGGTGAATGGTATCGGTGTAGACCTAAGAAGAAACCAACAGCTTAGAAGTTTAATGCAAAAATAATAATCAATACAATTCAAATTTATTTTATTAACAAATATATGATTTGAAAGGATAGATCAACGCTAATTATTAACACCAAGATGCATGAAAAAATATATTTTATTTTTTTTAAAAAAAAGTGCGTATATCCATTAATTGTAGTTTTTATCAACAAATAATCAGAGATTCTTTGTTGAAATCTTCAGGGAAGAAAACACTCTGTGGACTGATTGTTTCAGGAACTGTTAAATGGGAAGCTAAAGACAAAATGGCTGCCCTTTGTCCAACTTGAACACAAAAATCTCGGGGCAATCCTCTTAGTATTCCTCCTATCATACCAGATGCAAAACTGAAAAAAAAAGAACAATATGTATGTTACCGCTAGAATGTAAAAATCATTTATTCTACAGATTACACTGAGCAGCGGTTTCCAAATGGTTGTCCACGGAACACATCCATGGAAAAGTTAAGAGAGTTCCGACTTTTTTTCAAACAGTTTTTCTTAAGATTTTGGAAACCTATAATTACATTTATAGATCCCATATTAATAATCCATTATTTATTTAATATTTCAATTGCCTTTACGAAATTATGAATAGTTAAGTGCCAATGAGAAAATAAATGGCAATTTTTTTTTGATGAAAATATTATTTTTCTAGTAACAATGTATTGAATAAATTATAAAAAAAGGCAGTCTTTATAAAATTGCAATAGCATTTCTCACTGCGCTTTTCAAAACAAAATAAAATAACTAATATCGTTAATCAATAAATAATCTATACCCTAACAAACATTTTTAACGTGTATTGCAGTTATTTCTGGTTTGAGTTTCAACGGAAATCCTAATCCAGATTATTTCATTCACTTTCAGCTTATGTATATACTTCAAATACAAATCCATAACTAAAGTAGGTTCAGAGCTCTAGGACTACAAATTCGAAAGAATATGCATTTATCTTTGCTAAATGTAATTCTTGCTCGATTTTTTTCATGTTATGAGTAAAAATATTACAGAATTTCTGTACCAATTGATTAGAAAGTCTCATAATAAATTTTAAATCCTTTTTTTTTTCTGTTTTAAATATTGAACATGAAAGAAGGGAAACAAGAAGTATTAAACTTCACAAAAGACCAGATTCCATCTCTAGCTTTCCTTTCTTAACACTTGCTAAGAACATTTGAAAAATTTAAAAATAGTATCCTCTTCGCCTTCTCACAAAAAAGAACAAAATATTTTTTATGGAACTTAAATCAAAAGAGTTCTAATGATTTAAAATATAAAATTTATTTATGAAAAATCTGAATACATACAAGGTGTTCTGTAGAGACCACTCTTAACACATACACTTTTGGAATCATTTTCAAAAATTAGGTTAAAATCGTACACAAATTAGGGGTCAGTTAATGGATCGGGATAGTAAATGCAAGAAGAAGAAAAAAATACTATCTAAATCTCTCACATAACTAGCTAGAAAGAAGGAAGGAAAACCATCAAAATCAGTTTGATAGCCTTATAGTTCCAAATCCTCTGTGTCTCATCTTCTATCAAACGTGTCTTCAGTTAATAAGTTTCTCAAGAGCGGCTCTTCAGATTTCGACAAAGTTTTTGTATTCCCATAGTTTAAGCATAGTTTTTAAACGGTCCCTTTCGGCATGTTTTCCCATTTTAGTCAAGATTTCTAATAATAATATATACTAAGGATGGTCATATGGAAACACCCTGCATATATTTTGATATTTAAATTTATATTGAAGCATTTATTTGTTTAATCTTACCAGTCTCCTGCACCAGACACACTCACTATACTATTTGTCTTCAAAGATGGATAATATGTTGCTCTTAGTTCGCCCTAAGAAAAAATAAAAAATATTAATTTAAAACTTTTTTTTAATAACTGGAGTTGAACAGCTGATCTTATTTTGAGTTTACGACTGCCACTCAACTCCGTAGCCCTGTAATTTTGAACCCAACCGAGAAGACAAGAGATTTTCTTGATCAAGCATTGGGGGTGAACTAGTTTTCGTTGATAAACTATCCCTCACCTGCGTAATATGAAGAGGAAAATCACGAAAACCTTCCACTATCCGCCCGACGACAAAAAATTCTATCCCATGATCCGTCTACCTTTGATGATACTTTAGGTCAGCACCGTTGTCGTTGCGAGCAAGGAGCAGAATTCGTCTCGATCAGACACCGCTGGTATTCGAACCTGTGACTCCTGATTGGGAGGCGAGAGCTCTATCCCTTGGGTCCCCGTAACAAAATTTAAGAATTTTGTTGTAATTTAGTTATGAAACTTTACAATCAGTTTATATTTGTTAACAAAATGAGTGCACACATTTCTAAGAACCTAATTTGTAGCCCACAATTACAAAAAGTTATTATTCAGGTTTAGGCAACATTTAGTTAAATGATTGCACTCTCAAATATTTGCATTGCTAATCATTACAGTAAAGACAATAAACAAATTATTAACTTTTTTCTCCTCTGACTATCGTTTATTTTTTTAATGGTTTTTAAATATTGTGTAATATTCTTTTTTACGTGTCCCTCTGTAATCTGCTCTCGAAAGAATGATCGGGAAGAATTCGATCTCACTTTGAAATATCTCAGGCCGTGGACTTTAACTTGATTACATATTTATTTAATTTTAAATGCAAGGAAAAAATTATATGTTTCTTTCCAGGTATACTTCCATAAAAATTATCTAACGTTTTTCCAGCAGTTGCAATGCAAGATAGTAATTTTATGAATGAATAACAAAACAATTCATTAAAAAAAAGTTATAAAATAAATAAATAAGGAAATAAAATAAAACTGCTAGACTATAGGTTTGCTAGTGTTGTTGTTTCTAATGCCACTTGTCAATACAACCAAGCGAATTTAACGCAGAGGGTGCGTTTCTTGTTTTTAGGTGGCGCCATCAATGGCCACAAATACGACTTCGGCCACACACACGTCACAGCCCGTGACTATCACTTGCTAGGGCGAACCCATTCATCCATCCACAGAGCGTAATTTTGACCTGAACCAGAGAACGCTCAATCTACAATTCAGTACCTCCAGAAGAATTGTTTGTTATGGGAAGATGAAGGACTTTGTAACCCGACAGCTTTAACGTGCCCCAGTCACCGTACATTAGGAGTCTTCGGCAGGCGGGGATCGAACTCGTAACCTCTTGGATATGAGCGAAGCGTCCTACGAGCCACGCTACCCCGTCAGGTTTGCTAGTACTATTTTGAAACACTATAGTACTATTTTGAACCTCATGTGCTTGGTCACTCTCGCTTCTCCTTTTTTCTTTTCTTTGTTTATTTTCTTTTTTTAATTTCCCCTTTTCCTTTTATTTAATTTTATTTTTTCGATTTAAACATTATTGAACTGTTATAGCAATCTGTAAAAATCCAATGATATACTATGCTGTTCTTATAATTTGAGCGCTGTTATTTCTCTTCGTAACTTTCAAAATATTTTATAAAATTATTTCAAACAGTGATGAACAATAGAAAAAAATACTCAGGCAAAGAATATTGAAAACAATTTTGTAAATATATTTTTAAAATATCTACATAATTTCACATGTTAATGATTACACAAATGTTTTTTTCGACAAATTATTTTAAAATTACTTTTTGAGAGGTCAATTTTCCGACTAAGAAGGACGTTGACTGCAAATTGGAAATGACGAGGACTCCGTGAGCACCGAGTGTGACCACAAGTGTGTGAAAACTTCCGTCCAGTAAAGGCTTACCCAATTCCAAGGCTTCTTCCAAAGTAACATTCAAATGTTCTCGAACGCCTAGAAAGAAAAAAAAACATATTTCATGAATATATATGCCGACTTCCCTATTATTTTTTCATTTAAAAGATCACGGAATATTAAAAATCATTCATTTTTTATAAATATGACAGTTATTATTAACATCAATATTATTTGACACATGATGCAGTTATTTCTGGTTTGAGTTTC